>NC_079494.1:24851204-25151204 GCF_030052815.1 Hevea brasiliensis
CTAGCGGTAGCTCCCTGTCCTCGACTCAATCTGCTGCTCCTCTGATCTATATCTGCGACAGCATAACAAGCTATCGCTGAGTAGTGAACTCAGTGGTGCACAAACTAACAATTTAAAACTTAATACAATTTATGCTTGATAATTCATAACAACTAGAACTTTAAAATTTCTAAATTCTTCAAAATCCATGACCTTCAGAAATCAACATTTTCATTCATGCAAATTATTCATTTGAATAACATTTTGATCAAATAATAACGATTAATTTACATTTCTTTTGGATTCTGAAACAGTACAAAATCTTTTGAATCACTGATAATTTATTTATTTCAATCACAATTTATCAAATCATGCATAATTTAAAGGGCGTTGCCAACAATACACACAGTTGAACCCATGACCCAAAATTCGAATAGATGCCGTGTTGTACACCACGACATTTCATATTCTCCCAATAACCGAGGCTAAAAGGGAGAAACAAAGACTAGCTAGTATATATGAGTACTCATTCACATCATTCCCCAATTGGCAAGCCAGAGAGGAAGAAACTCGCCCCATCAAGTGGAGGAGTTATCTCACTAGACAAGCTAATGAGAATTCACAATATATTTTGTCATGTCAACTGTGGTTTCAAATCATATTCAAAACAATTTTTATTTACAAAGTTTTTACAAATCATTAGCATATTTAATCATCATAAATTCATGTTCAAGGTTGGCAACACATCAAACTTAATATTTACAATCATCAAAGCAATGCAATAAATCCTTAAATGCATAAGAAAATTTATATTCAAATTATACAATTTCATTCAATAAGTTAAAATTTTCAACACAACAAAAATCATGAATCATATAATAATTTATTTCAAATCAATTTGGAATTGAAAAACAACAAAAGAGTTAGTTGTGCACAAACCTCAAATGAGTCGCTGTTGGCCTTGACTAAACTCCTGGGTTACGTCGGTATTCTTTTCCACTGAAACACACAATTTTATAGTGTTTCAGTACCATAATTAACATAAATCCAAAATAAATTTAACTTCACTTTTACCTAGCTCTAACGTGCTAAATTTGACGTTCTTGAAATTTTGTGTTTCGGGTTACTATTCACTGCACTATTCAAGTCAAATTGTTGACTTTTTAAGGCTTAATAGGTATGGGAACTCCAACTTCACCCACATACCACATTTTGGCCATTAAACTTGTTGGTTTTGTCATTTTCTCAAAGCTTAAGTCATTTTGGCAAAATTGCCAATTTCGGTTTGGTGCTCGAAGTTGCCTTTGTTCCATTGGTCAATCTACTGTTGGAATTTGGCAAAACTTCCTTCATAGAAAATGTTCCTTATTGTCTTAAGTGTATTCTCATTTTTGGATCACCTCAATCAGAGTTTTGTAGCTCAAGTTATAGCCAAAATACAATTCTTGTTCACGTGCTTTATTCATCTTTGAGATTTTGGTTCTGGCAGATTTTTGGTCCAACTTTGTTCAGTAATTTGATAAAGTTAAGTTCATAATTTGGTCTAACTTTCTTCATATGAAATGTTCTACTATGTCTTAGGTTTCCATCGGTTCAAGAATCACCTAAATCCGAGTTTCCTAGAGAGAGTTATAGCCCTTCAAACATTACTGCTCAAATGGAATTCTGCAGAATCGCAGGTACAGTAACTCAACTTTGCTCAATAATTTGAATGGATTAATGGCATAATTTGGGTTGGTGTTCTTCATGAAAGTTTTATATCTATATCATATCTAATTGTTGGTAAAATTTCAGGTCATTTTGACCTTCCTAACTCGAGTTATGACCAAATGAACAGTTACTGTTTATTTAGTCGATTTAGTGCGATGTGCCTGCTCTCATTTCACTTTGGTCAATTGTTTCACTAAGTTTTGGTCAGTTTTTGGGCATGGTTCCTTAATGAAAATTGTGCCCTTTTATGTTTATTTTCATCCCCAATTGGTGGCATATGAATTGGACTTGTAAAATTTCCGTTTTGGTCCTTCAAAATGGGTTTGGTCATCTTGCCAGCATGACCATTGACCTACGAATTTGGTTTTCATTCCAACAATTCCACACATCTCTTTTGGTCATTATTGACCATTTTTCATTCACAATAGGTCAAACATGTCATTTACTCATTTCTTATATTTTGGTTTACAAACCTAAGTCCCAAAAACCTAACTCACTAAGTTGTTTCATTTAACCAATTCAATGCCTATATACATGCTTCTTTAACTCTATCAAGCTCATATACACCTTTAAGTCTATCAAATTCATGCACACACATCAAAACCCTAGCTAGATAAGTTTTTATTTAATCATCCAACAATTAATTTCTTTTCATTTTAATTTATTTACAAGCTCAATAAGTTAGAAATGTAAGAATCAAACTCAAATTATCAAATTTGATTACTAATCTTTTATGTACAATTTCCAAGTCTTTATTTCTTCAATTTTTCCTTTTCTTTCTTGCTCCAATCTTCTTTTCAAGTCTCTAAGACAAGGTTTAACATGAGGAAATAGGAAAATTTATGGTGTAATTTATGGTTTTAAAAGCTTAAATATAAGCTTTAATGGTGGAAAAATAAAAAGAAAGGAGAGGAGAGCTTGGAAGAGAAAGCGTATGGAAGATGAGTGTTTTATATTTTTTTTTCTTTTCTTTTTCTTTTATATCTTTAGTCTTATGGAAGACCACAAAAGCTAATTTAATAAATAATTTAATTAATTTATTTATGGCATCATGCATGAGGTTATGCATGATGTCATCACCTTTGACTTTTCCATCTTCTTCTCTTTTTTTTTCTATTAGTTCTTTAATTTAATTCTCGATTCCGAAATTTTCTTTTCTCCATTTTTATTTGTGATTAGGTCGAGTCGATTCTCGGTCAATTGACCAAATTGCCCTCGCCAGTTCATCCGGTTTGTAAATAATCCAATATTTCTTAGGCTCGACCTAATTATTTGGCTTAACAGATTCTTTTTCGTGATTTTCTCTTTTCCACTTGTGTTCATAAGGGTCCTAAGGACCATGACGTCACTTTACGGTTGAAATTTGAGTTTAAAATGACTTCGCGATCGTTCAGAGAGGTCACTCATCGTGACTCTCGGCTCATTTAACCTCTTATGTTACTTTTTCTTATTTATAGTTAACTAATTAAATATTACTAATTATTTGTGTTTATGGCTTCTCTAGTTGTCTTAAGTATGGTTCTAATCCCTTAATTGTCCAGGACCGGCGTCGGTCACCGGAACAGTGAAATATACTAGGCTATACAAATAGGGGTGTTACATTCACAGTCTGTTGGCAGAGGAAGAGCTAGAGGTAGACGCCCGCTTACGGCAATCGAGTGCGGTTGGTCGATCGGCGCATAAGGAAGTGCTTGACCCGAGTCTACGATGAGACGGTGAGAAGAGTGAGACTTTCGATATGGAAGCTGGTACATTCTCTATCTCTGATCAAGAAGTATTTGTATTATTTGATCCGGGTTTAACCCATTTAGATGTTAGTGCTAGCATAGTCAGTTCACTTATTGTTCCATGCGTGCAAATGGGTTTTGAAGTGCTAGTAACTAGTCCATTAGGACAAGAGTGCAGGTCAAGAATTTATAGGGACTATCCTTTGGTGATCCAAGGACATGTTTTTCTGTCAGATTTGATTGAAAGGCCCTTCAGAGATTATGATATCATCTTGGGCCTGGATTGGTTAGCTAGGCATCATGCTATGATTGACTGTAGACTGAAGACAGTCACTTTTGGTCTCCCTTTATACGGTGATGTGGTAATACATGGGGAGAGGCATTTACTGCCATCAAATATCATTTTGGTTGTACTAGCCAGAAGGATGATCAGAAAGGGGTGTGAAGTATACTTGGCACATGTGATAGACACCCAAGTGGGGAGTCCAGCATCGAGGGACATCCCTACGGTATGTGACTTTTTAGATTTGTTTCTTGATGAATTGCCAGGATTACCTCCAGAAAGAGAGGTGCAGTTTGAGATTGATGTTATGCCTGGTGTGGACCCAATCTCCATAACGCTATATAGAATGGCACCTGCAGAATTGAAAGAGTTGAAAGTGCAGTTGCAAGAATTGCTTGATAAGGGCTTCATCCGCCCTAGTATGTCACCTTGGGAAGTGCCAGTGTTGTTTGTAAAGAGGAAGGATGGCACTATCCGGTTATGCATTGATTATAGGCAGTTGAATAAGGTGACAATAAAGAATAGATATCCATTGCCCCGCATTGATGACTTGTTTGATCAGTTGAGGGGTGCAGCTGTGTTCTCCAAAATTGACTTGAGATCAGGTTATTATCAGCTGAAAGTACAAGAGCAGAGTATTTCTAAAACTGCCTTTAGAACCTGCTATGGCCATTATGAGTTCCTAATTATGCCATTCGGGTTAACTAATGCTCATTTGCTTTTATGGATCGATGAACACTATCTTGGACCATACCTTGACCCGACTTGTTGTGGTATTCATTTATGATATATTTGAAGGAAGGGAAGCGTGAAAAACACAAGTTTATACCATTGAATTCAAAAATTTTCACCTAGGGCCACATGCATCATGCAAGATTTATTTTTATCTATTTGATTTCAATGATAAACAACATATTAAAACTCTTTTAATATGTTTTTGGATCTGTATTTGCCATTTAAGATTTTAAAATTAATCAGTTAATTTTAGAACCTAGATTAAATCAAGAACGATTACACTAACCTCTTGATGTCTTTGCAGCGTGTCTGCGCCTTTGAGATTCGTCTTCAGGACACCAGATGTTGTCCCTCTAGCTTGTCCACACCAAGAACACCTATGGCAACCCTTGAACAGCTTCTAAAGCCTTTTCTATTAATTAGAAATTCAAGTTCTGCCTTTTAAGAGATTAGAGATGTAAACAGGACACTAGAAACAATTTCTAGTGTTCTTAATTCAAGAGATTGATGGCTAATCTCTTTGGATTGATGAGAGATGAAGAGAAATAGCTGGAGGCTCAAAGTGGCGTGACAAATGAGAGGAGAGGCTGCTGGTTATTTTTCTTTCATAACCACACTTAAATAGCTAGGTTAACACATTAAACCCTAGCCACATGTCACCTTTTGATTAGCTCTAGGTTTAAGTGACCCAATCAAATTGTGCCAAGTGTCAAACCTATATTTAATCTTGATTTTAATCATCTTACATGATTAAAAAACATTTGTCAAGCTTATGTGTAATCCAATGTGTCACCATCTCATGATGCCACGTGTCACTGCAAAATAACCAAAATGCCCACGTGTCTTAATTTTGAGTTCTGAACCCAAAATAATTATTTTCTTCTTCTAATTAATTTATATCAAATATAAATTAATTAATTAATCTCTATTAATTAATTTCTCATTAATTAAATTCATATTTAAACACTTTAAATATAAATTTAACTTATATTATACATCCAATAATCTAGATTTGGTTTCAAGTCATGCTAGGGACTTTGCAATCTAATTGCAAACCAAACCTATTTAATTAATCAATTAAACTCTTTAATTAATTAATTAAATCATATTTAATTAGGTGATAACTTGTGTATGTGTGTGACTTACTAGGCTCATCACTAATTGGCAATGAGAAATGATATCAACTCTTAATATCATTAGAACTCTTTCTTACCATAAATGATTTCTCTAAATCATTTTATGAACCTCATAGACCATGGTTAACACCTAGCATAGCATGCCATGGCCACCCAATTAGTAATAAGGTTTACCTTAAATGAACCTATAATCATATGTTACCATGCACTAGAATCTCTCTGTTACAAAATCCCAACTCAAGCTTGAGTCATGGTTTATGTCAAACTCCATTTGCTATGAATATTATGTTCTCTTTTAATTCCAGTTCTTGATTAAAAAGATTTTCTCATCAGAAACTCTTTTCTGAATAAATCTATCTGTCCTGGCCAGGAACTTGAAACATCAAGAACAATTAAATGAACATAGGATTTTATCTCTATTTACTTAGAGAGCAGATTCCATCTTGATCAACACCTACCTCCATATATAACTAGTAGGAGCCAACACATGCCCATATACCCATACACAGTACAAGTATGAAAGCAGTATCAAACTCAAACTACCTATATACAAGATAACTGTGCTATCTCAGGTCTAAAGATTATATGCACTGATATGATTTATGACAAAACATTGACAAGAGTAAACTCCATGTGCTTGTCATAAGCGTCACTGCCTACTTATCATTTATAAGTGCCTATCATGTTTGTTATATGGCATGAGACTCACCATTCCATCTTATTTATATCTCATATAAATAACTTGGGAACAAACATGAATACAATCTTTCTGGATAAGTCATGTCCTTATTATGAAGTATCCTCGATTGTGAACCTATTTATGATACTTCGTGCTAGAAATATTGTCACTCATATTCTTAACAACTTAAGAATAATATTTCTAACAAAATATCAATGGACCTTTTCTATTACACATAAATATATTATGTAAACGGAAAAGTGGAAATGCCTTTATTAATAAAAATATGTACAAGATACATACTAAATGATATGCTCTAGGGCATACTACTAACAATATTGGTCTATTCGAGGAATGTAGAAGAGCATGATAGACACTGCGAATTGTATCTGCGGACTTTGAGGAGAAAGCGACTATATGCCAAATTGTTGAAGTGTGAATTTTGGCTGAAGAAAATATCTTTCTTGGGTCATGTAGTATCAGAAGAGGTCATCAAGGTAGATCCAAGTAAGATTGAAGCTGTTCTTAATTGGAGGTCACCTAAAAATGTCACAAAAATTCGTAGTTTTCTGGGTTTAGCTGGATACTACCATAGATTTGTGAAGGGATTCTCCATGTTGGCATCTCCATTAACCAAGCTGCTTAGAAAGATGTGAAATTTCGGTGGGACGGATAAATGCCAATAGAGTTTTGATGAATTGAAGAAATGTTTGGTGAAGCTCAGTCGACTTTACCTACCCGAGTAAAGAATACAGTTCTGATGATGCTTCTCACAAAGGGTTAGGCTGTGTATTGATGCAAGATCGAAATGTCATTGCTCGTGCATCACGCCAGCTAAAATCGCATGAGAGGAATTATCCAACACATGATTTGGAGCTTGCAGCTATAGTGTTTACTCTTAAGATCTGGAGACACCATTTGTATGGGGGAAAATGTTACTTCTACACAGATCATAAGAGTTTGAAGTATTTGGGCACCCAAAAAGAGCTGAATTTGAGACAGAGGAGATGGTTAGAGTTGATAAAAGACTATAATTGTCTGATAGACTATCAGCCAGGGAAAGCTAATATTGTGGCTGATGCCTTAAGTCACAAGACTATGGCAAGTCTACGGGTTACTCCTTTGTCTATGGTACATGAGTTAAGATCATTACATGCCAGCTTAGAGATTAATGATGATGGGCAGACAACAGTTGCATGGCATGTACAACCAGTGTTGATTGATCATATCAGAATGGCTGCTCAGAATGATCAGAAGTATCAGAAGCTATTGAAAAAAGTCCAACAGGGCAAGAAACTAGAATTCTCAATCAGAGATGATGGTCTACTGCTACACCAGGGCAGAATGTGTGTTCCTAATGATATTGATTTAAGGCATATCATATTGAAGGAAGCACATGAGTTTCCTTTTGCCATGCACCCTGGTGGCACAAAAATGTATAGAGGGCTAAAGGAGCATTACTGGTGGATGGGTATGAAAAGAGATGTGGCAGAGTTTGTTTCCAAATGCCTAACTTATCAGTAAGTGAAGGCAGAGCATCAAGTACCCGCTGGGTTGTTACATCCACTACCAGTACCATAATGGAAATGAGAGAGAATAACGATGGATTTTGTGATGGGACTTCTGAGGACACAGAAGAGTCATGATGCAGTATGGGTCATTGTTGATAGACTGACCAAGTCTGCTCATTTTCTACCAGTTCGGATGGACTACAGTTTAGAAAGATTGGCGAAGTTGTATATATATGAGATTGTGAGACTGCATGGAGTGCCAGTATCCATTGTATCAGACAGAGATCCTAGGTTCACTTCTAGATTCTGGGGTAGTCTTCAGAGAGCCCTAGGAATTAGATTGAATTTCAGTACTGCATTCCACCCACAGACAGATGGCCAATCTGAGAGGGTAATTCTGATCTTGGAGGACATGCTACGGGCTTTTGTGATTGAATTTGAGGGCAGTTGGGACACACACTTGCCTTTGATTGAGTTTGCTTACAACAACAGCTACAATCAAGCATTGGGATGTCTCCATATGAAGCTTTGTATCGCAGAAAAATGTAGAACCCCGTTGTGTTGGGATGACGTGGGTGAAAGAAAGATGATTGGACCCAAAATTGTTCAGCAAACTGAAGAGAAAATCAGGGTGATCAGAGATCGACTTAAGGCGCATCGAAGTCGGAAGTCCTATATTGATTTTTAAAGAAGGGATATTGAGTATGTAGTGGGTGAGAAAGTATTCCTCAAGGTTTCTCCTTAGAAGAGAATTATGAGATTCGCGAGAAAGGGAAAGCGAGTCCTCGTTTCATAGGGCCATATGAGGTTTTGGAAAGAGTGGATCCTTTGGCATACAGGTTGGCACTACCTCGAGTTAGAGAAGATATATAATGTCTTCCATGTGTCTATGTTGAGGAGTTATCAATCGGACCCATCTCATGTACTACTAGTAGAGCAAATTGAAGTGAATCCGGACCTCACATATGAAGAAGAACCCATAGAGATTTTGGCTTATGAGGTGAAGCGACTCTGAAACAAGCAGATACCATTGGTAAAAGTGTTGTGGAATCATCATTCGGATCAGGAGGCTACTTGGGAACCAGAGGAGGACATGAGGAGACAACACACCACAGTGTTCGAGATTGATACGGGTAAAATTTGAGGCGAAATTTATTTTAAGGGGAGAATTATAACACCCTAGTTGTATAGCACAGTATATTTCAGCATTTGTTGGCCGGTGTCTGTAAGAACAATTAAGGAGATTAGAACCACAATTAAGATAACTAGATAAGTCTTAAACCCAAATAATTAGTAATTTCCAATTAGTTAAGTATAAATAAGAAAAAGCAGAACATAAGAAGTTAAGCAGTAGAGAGTCACATCGATGGGTGGCCGTCTCGAGAGCATTTGCGAAGTCAATTTAAACTCAAATTTGAACCATAAAATGTGACCGTGGTCCTTAGGACCCTTACGAACACGATGGAAAAGAAAATCACGAAAAAGAAATGTTAAGTCGATCAAATAATTAGGTCGGTGAGCCGGAAGAAATATTGAATTATTTGCAAACCGAGTTGAACCGGTGAGGGGCAATTTGGTCAATTGACCCCTAGATCTGACACCTGACCTAACTGTCAAATAAAATCGGAGAAAAGAAAATTTCAGAATCGAGAATTAAATTAAAGAACTAATAGAAAAATAAAAAAAAAGGAAAATGAAAAAGTGAAGGGAGATGACATCATGCATGACATCATGCATGATGCCATAAATCCTATAATTAATAAATTTGATTAAATGGATTTTTGGGTCTTCCATAAGACAAAATACACAAAAGAAGAAAGAAAAAAAAAAGTCAAAAAGTCATCTTCCTCACATGTTGCCGTCTCCCATCTCTCTCTCCCTCTCCATTGTTACACCTCCATTAAAGCTTGCACTCGAGCTTGAAATTCTTCATTAAACCTTAATAACTTCCATAAAAACCTCATTAGAGCTTGTTTTAGTCACTTGAGAAGAAGATTGAAAGAGGAAAGAAATACAAAAGACAGAGATTTGAAGGAACTGGAGTTCTAAGAAAGGTTAGTAAGCGAATTTGATAATTTTAGTTTGATTCTTACATTTCTAACTTATTGAGCTTGTAAATAAACTTTAAATGAAATGAAAAATTTGTTGAGGGACCATGACTGAAATTCGGCCAGCATGTGTATGGGGGTTTTACTGCATGGTTTGATTGCTTTGAATGGATAGATGAACCTCAAGTAGTTAGATGGTTATGATTAAAGGCTTGAATTAGCTAAATGCAACAATTAATTTGAATTAGGGTTTTGGACATTAGGGTTTAGAGACAAAAATGTGAGAAACTTGTAAATGATGACTTTGACCTAGTTTAAGGAGAGAAATGGTCAATTGTGACCTAATGAGGTGTGTTAGGAGTGTTTGAATCAAAAGCAAATTCGGATTGAGTATGGTCAGCAGCATGACCAAGTTACCTTTGAGGGACCAAAAATGAAATTTTACATGTCCAATTGGTATGAGACCAATTGGGAATGAAAATAGACACTAAATGACACAATTTTCATTTAGGAAGCATGCCCAAAAAGGGACCAAAACCTAGTGAACAAATTGACCAAACTTAGAAAATCACAGTCTGCCCTGTACAAACTGACCAAATGAATAGTGTTTGTTCATTTGGTCATAACTTGAGCTAGGCAGGTCTAAATGATCTGAAATTTTACCAGTGGACAGTTGAGGTATATACCTAAAACTTTCAAAGAACACAAACCCAAATTATGCCATTAACCAAGTTATTTGGCCACCCAAAATTGGTGACCTAAAACTGCCAGAACCAAAAATTTTCCAGAATTCTAGGTTGAGTCCAATCCGGCAGCCATGGTTCAAATAGCTATAACTTGAGCTAAAAAAAAAACTCTAATTGAAGTGATTTAAAAAGGAGAATAAACTTAAGATAATAGAGAACATTTTCTATGAAGGAAGTTTTGCCAAATTCCAACAGTAAAATGACCAATGGAACAGTGCAACCTTAAACACCAAAATTGAAAATTTTCAAATTTGCTTAAAAGACTTAGAATTTGAATAAACAACCAAAACCAACAAATTTATTGATCAAAATGTGGTATGTGGGTGAAGTTGGAATTCCCATGCCTATTAAGCCTTAGAAAGTCAACAATTTGACTTGAATAGTGTAGTGAATAGTAACCCCGAAACACAATTTATCAGCTGAGGTGTGAGGATCTATCAGCTTGAAGTTATCGGGTATAATTTATACCCTGACTGTAAATATTTCTTTTGCTGTATGTATTGCACATAAATGTATGGACATGTAAATTCGATCTTGAGCAGCTTGTATAAAGCTTGTGTAAAGTTTGTATTAAATTTTAGTTGAATTTCTCTTAATGTAAATTTTGTAATGATGTATATAAATTATTTTATCCTTAATGAAATATGAATGGAACTATTTTATTTAATTTGAATGAAATGGATTGCTGGTATTTTAATGATCATTAGATAGTGAATTTGAAATTTGAAAGTTGATAAATGTGTTGAGAAATTGATTGAGATTGAGTATGAATTTGTAGCAGTGGTTGAGAAATTATTGGAAGTGCCTTTTTTTCAGGTATTTGAAGAACTGTTTTCTCAAAATACAAAGGAACTTTGCCAAAATTTTTATAAAATTTGCAAAAAAATAAAATGGACCAAAAATATTAACTAGTTTTAAATTTAATTAAATGTTTTAAATACCTATCAGAAAATGCTCACCACTTATCAAAAATAAGAAAATTGTTTTAAAATCCCTTGTAGGGTACTTAATGAGTTATCGGTAGGTGAAGTTAGATAGTTCATTAGGTATTCTACGGGATCATGTTATGCCTTACAGGGGGGTAAGGTGTGACACTACACCTGGCTTATTCTTTTGGGCAATAACTAGCATGTTGAGTAAACAACCAAGGTGCATTCCTGTTTATTCATATGGAAATTTGTCACAAAATTCCCAAAAGACTTAGGAAGGGATTGAAGGATCAAATCCGTTTGTAGTTGGAAATCCATGTTGAAGTCAAGTTGCTCTAACCGATTAATCATCTTGTGGAAATGATCCCCAACATTTTGTTCCTCAGACATCCTCATGCGAACAACTGCTTAGATATCTCCTACCTAACATTTCTGCTGTGCTCACCATACAACTCTTGTAGGTGAAGGAGGATCTCACTCGCACTCTGCATGTTCTCATGCTGCTTCTATAACTCATTACTCATGGAAGCAAGCATGTAACACTTAGCTCTCATATCATGCTCCTTCCACTTGTCCAAAGTTTCATGTTCTTCTTGAGTGGCCTCTGGAGGTAAGGGACCAGGAACATTTGAGTTTAGAACATATCCTATATGTTCAAAGTTCAGGACAAGTTTCAAATTTCTTAGCCAATTAGAGAGATTAGGTCCTGTCAATCTATTGTGATCAAGTATGCTTGCAAGGATATTGGATGGTGGTGGTTGTTCTGTGCTCATTATTATCAAAAAATTAACTGCAGAAAATAATCAGATTAATTAGTAAATATATCATGTAATTAACCAAAATGATTATGGTCTTTTAATCAAATTGGTTACACTTCCAAAGTAGAAAAAGGAAATCCTAGTTGGATGGATTTCTAGTGGGTGATTGAATTCTTATAATTCTATTGATCATCCTCAGGTACATCCAATATTGGAATTACAATAAACTATAAGTGAGCAACTCCTTGCCCATCACATCTCATGTGAGGTTCAATCCTTTACCTAGCACCTAATGCTCAAAATCTCAAGTACATCAATTATTGACTTATCTTGCATTAGTTAAGTTGATCCCATTGAGCCAGTAATATGCAAATAATTTTAATATCATCAGGTACATCTAATATTAGCCACCAAACCATTTACATATTTGCAACATCTCATGCTTAACAATTATTCTTAAGAAAATCTCTTAAATTAATTGCGTCTTATGCAACTATTTAAAATTTCTTAAAATAATTGCCTCAATGAGGGGCCCATGTTACAATTACTTTAATTATAGCATATCCAACTTAATCATTTGTTTGGAAGATTTTATGGTCATCTTAATTACTATTAAGGTCTCACTTTGCACATTATCCATTTAGCATGCATATATCACATACTTGCATACATTCCCATACATCTCATGCATTCATGGACAATAAATAAATATGGTATAATCATGGACTTTCTAAGGGATTCAATTCTGACCCACCAAGAATTGAATCAGGGCATTCTAAGTGCATTTCATTCATTTATATTACAAGAGTTGCTGAAGGAGTACATAATCAACACTTGATATTGAATTTCCTCCCATGGTCCCACCAATGCTCTTGACCTCCTTGATCTTCTTGCAATCCAATTACATAGTAATCCTTGGCATACCAAGGCGAATTTACAAGAACTTAAATAAATGAAATAACAACCCAAAAATTGTTATAACCTTAATAATACATGCCCAAAAATAAATTAAAATAAATTAATTTAAATTACAATCCCAAAGAAACATAAAAGAATAAATCCAATCACATTGGTCTTTTATAGTCCATGATCATCGATCATGCATATCACTATTTAACAATTAAATAAAATATACATACTCAAATTAAATTGAATATCTCATAATCACCTTAAAAATCCATATTTGAATATGATTCAAACAAATTTAAAAATTCAGATTTGAATCACATTCAAACAAATTTAAAAATTCAGATTTGAATCACATTCAAACAACCTTAAAAATTCAGATTTAAATAACATTCAAACAATTTTTAAAATTTCAGATTTAAATATTATTCAAACAACTTTAAAAATTTAAATTTAAATATGATTCAAACAACTTTAAAAGTTTAGATTTCAATCACATTCAAACAACTTTTAAAATTCAGATTTGAATCACATTCAAATAATTTTTAAAATTCTGATTTCAATCAAAATTTAATTGTGTGATTAAAACTCTAATTAAACAATTTAATTAGACATAGGATGAGCTTTTAGATCATACAACAATAGCAAATAAAAAGCCAAACCTTGCGCCACTATTGGAGGAACATTGTTGCCGCCACTTATGGTGGCTTCACCATGTGTGCTGCCACACATCCTTTGCAACCAGTAATGGATCAATCATCTCATGATCAAATCACACAATTAAATCATATAATCAACAATCTAAATGGAAAATAAAGTGGCTCTGATACCAATTGAAGGAGCAGAAGCATAAAAAACACAAGTTTATACCATTGAATTCAAAAATTATTCACCTAGGGTCACATACATCATGCAAGATTTATTTTTATCTATTTGATTTCAATGATAAACAACATATTAAAACTTTTTTAATAGGTCTTTGGATCTGTATTTGCCATTTAAGATTTTAGAATTAATCAGATTAATTTTAGATCGCTAGATTAAATCAAGAACAAATACACTAACCTTTTGATGCACTGCAGCGTATTTGTGCCTTTGCGATGCGTCTTTAGGACACCAGATGTTGTCCCTCTAGCTTGTCCCCACCAAGATCACCGATGGCATCCCTTGAACAGCTTCTAAAGCTTTTTCTATTAATTAGAAAATTAAGTTTTGCCTTTTAAGAGATTAAAGATGTAAATAGGACACTAGAAATAATTTCTAGTATTTTTAATTTAAGAGATTGTTTGCCAATCTCTTGGAATTAATGAGAGATGAAGAAGAAAAGAGAATGAGAGTTTCAAGGGTGGCGGCATAAAGAGGAGATAGTAGCTTGTGTTATTTTTCTTTTCATAACAAAACTTATATAGCTAGGTCAACACATAAAACCCTTGCCACATGTCACCCTCTGATTGGTTTTAGGTTTAGTTGACCCAATCACATTGTGCTAAGTGTCAAACCTATATTTAATCTTAATTTTAATCATCTTATATGATTAAAAGACATTTGGCAAGCTTATGTGTAATGTCATGTGTCACCATCTCATGTTGCCACATATCACCCTCTGAAATGATCAAAATGCTCCTGTGTCTTAATTTTGAGTTCTCAACCCAAAATAATTATTTCTCTTCTTCTAATCAATTTATATCAAATATAAATTAATTAATTAATCTTTATTAATTAATTTCTCATTAATTAAATTCATATTTAAACACTTTAAATATTAATTTAACTTATACTATACATCCAATGATCTAGATTTGGTTTCAAGTCATGCTAGGGACTTTGCAATCTTATTGCAAACCAAACCTATTTAATTAATCAATTAAACTCTTTAATTAATTAATTAAATCATATTTAATTTGGTGATTACTTGTGTATGTGTGTGACTTACTAAGCTCATCACTAATTGGCAATGAGACATGATTTCAACTCTTAATATCATCAGAACTCTTTCTTACGATAAATGATTTCTCTAAATCATTTAATGCACCTCATAGACCATGGTTAACCCCTAGAATAGCATGCCATGGCCACCCAATTAGTAATAAGGTTTACCTTAAATGAACCTATAATCATATGTTATCATGCACTAGAATCTCTCTGTTACAAAATCCCAATTCAAGCTGGAGTCATAGTATATGTTAAACCCCATTTGCTATGAATATTATGTTCTCTTTTAATTCTAGTTCTTGATTAAAAAGATTTTCTCATCAGAAACTCTTTTCTGAATAAATCTATCTGTCCTGGCCAGGAACTTGAAACATCAAGAACAATTAAATGAACATAGGATTTTATCCCTATATACTTAGAGGAATAGATTCCATCTTGATCAACACCTACCTCCATATATAACTAGTAGGAGCCACACATGCCCATATACCCATACATAGTACAAGTATGAAAGCAGTATCAAACTCAAACCACCTATATGCAAGATAACTGTGCTATCTCAGGTCTAAAGATTATATGCACTGATATGATTTATGATAATGCATTGACAAGAGTAAACTCCATGTGCTTGTCATAAGTGTCACTGGTTCGACCTACTTATCATGTATAAGTGCCTATCATGTTTGTTATATGGCATGAGACTCACCATTCCATCTTATTTATATCTCATATAAATAACTTGGGAACAAATATGAATACAATCTTACTAGATAAGTCATGTCCTTATTATGAAGTATCCTCGATTGTGAACCTATTTATGATACTTTGTGCTAGAGATACTGTCACTCATATTCTTAACAACTTAAGAATAATATTTCTAATAAAATATCAATGGACCTTTTCCATTACACATAAAAATATTATGGAAACGGAAAATGAAAATGCCTTTTATTAATAAAAGATATCCAAGATACATACTAAATGATATGTTATAGGGCATACTACTAACAATAAGTGCCTATCATGTTTGTTATATGGCATGAGACTCACCATTCCATCTTATTTACATCTCAAATAAATAACTTGGGAACAAACATGAATACGATCTTACTGGATAAGTCATGTCGTTATTGTGAAGTATCCTCTATTATGAACCTATTTATGATACTTTGTGCTAGAAATACTGTCACCCATATTCTTAACAACTTAAAAATAGAATTTCTAACAATATCAATGGACCTTTTCTATTACACATAAATATATTATGTAAATGGAAGAGTGAAAATGCCTTTTATTAATAAAAACATGTACAAGATACATACTAAATGATATGCTCTAGGGCATACTACTAACAGTTACGTGGACCTTCCACCTTGGCATAATGGTGCTTCACTCAAAATTTGTGATTTTTCTTGTTATCTTATGGTTTTAAACATCATCATATGCATGTCCAATACCATAAATCAAGTTAAATTAAAAAAATAAAATTGTCTACCAAAGTCATAATTTTGGCCAAATCACATATAGGAACAGTAACCAATATACACTTTAATTTTCACCTTAATTTAACTTATTTTCAAGTCACATCTCATGCAACCTGACATGGTCCTGTTAGTAGTATGCCCTTGAGTGCAACACCCTCCTTGTAGTAACTCCGTACATTCTACTGTTCCGGTGACCAGTGTCGGTCCGGATAGCTAGAAAGTTCAGAAAAATATTTAAACTAAAGTGAGGAACCATAATTAACTCAAATATTAATAAGAAAAAATTAGGACAAATTTTAGAAATAAAATACAACCAAGTTAAATGAGCCAGTGCCCCAGCGATGGGTAACCTAGTGGAAAGTTGTGGTTCTCGCAACTAGGAGTCCTAGACCCAGGGAAAAATTCATAAAATAATTTTTGGGACTCTAAAGAAGGGTCATTGAGGTTCTTATGGCATTAGAATGCCAAGAAAATGCTTAGAAAATTTTTTTAATCGGTACAGACAATTTTAGTCTGTTAAACCAAACCGAGCGCATTTTGATCATTTCGCCTTCAGAGGTGATTTTTGGCCGACTTGTCCAATTAAGTAAATAATTATCATGATACAAAATGTGAATAAATATTGCTAAAAATTGAATTGAAAATAGGTAGAAAAGAAAAGAAATGAAAATAAAATAAAACTCACATTTATGACATCAACATAATGTCATAAATGAATGAAATTAAACCCTAATCAATGGGAATTAACCAAGCCAATTAAAAGGGATAAATATCATAAAATTAGACAAAAAAATGAAAGAACATTCTGCTCTTCTCCTTCAATTTTCGGCAGCCTCTCTTTCCCTCACTATCTCCATTAAAGCTTTCTCTTTTTCTTGCAAAAACCTCACCCTTTACACCATAAAACCTCATCTTCACTATACTAAAATTTATCCTCCTCACACCCTAAATCACATTTAAACAGCCATTAGAGGGAGAAATCTTGAAGATTAACAAGCTCAAGTGGGAGCTTTAATAAGGTTAGTGTCCAATATCTCTCTCTCTTTAAATTCTTGACTAGAAAGTTGATTTAATTTGAAATTTATAAGAAATTCAAATGAAAACCTTTGATGTACTCACTTTCTATTTTTGGTAGCCATGGATTTATTAGAGTTTTGATGATTTATTTGGATTAAATGAGTATATAAGCTGCCCTTGATATGGCATTTAGCATATTGAATTGTAAGTTAATGAAAGAGTAGAGAAATTGAGAATTTAGGGTTTTGAGCAAATTGGAGTTTTGCTCCTATAATGGTGTAGGAAGTACATCAATATGTGATTACATAAATTTACTAATTTACATGAGTTCATAATTTACAAATCACAAACTACTACCTATTACAAAATACAAAAACATAATTTCAAAAGGGACTTAAAGGTCCTACCACTGATGCACTGTAGATGAGAGGTGACTCTGACGCTAGGCAGATTTGTGACCTCACCCAGTCTGTGGTCTGCTGGGCTCTCTGTCTGTCTCTCCATAACCTATGCATGGCAAAAAGTGACACGCTAAGCAATAATGCTTAGTGGTGCTAATAATAAAATAAAAAGAACTAATAAAAAAAATAAATATGCAGTGAGTGTATTGATGTCTCATGCAGACAAGTTTTTGATAATTATTGGTAGTCTTATTTATTTGGTACTTGTTATATTCATTATTTCATTAAATTTATCAACTTTCATTTTTGGTTACCCAAGTAACCTATACTGGATGACTGGACTAGATAAACGGGTAAACTGGCACTGGGTATCAAGTACCTTTGGCCGTCACACCATCGGTCACATATGTGTCTCCTAGTGTGCAACAGAATAGCTAATAAGCTGTAATAACATTAGGCACAAGTCCAAGTCTCAACACAATGTCAGAATGGCTAAAAGCCATAAAATTACAGAATGGCATAATGCCCTGTGCAGTACAGCTAACTGAACCCTATTGGCATGCCAACCTATCCAAACCAATCTTGCTAGGTGTACTAGGGCATGTTACACTTTTAAACTTTATAATTCTTTAAATTTAATTTTAGGTGTTACTATTTATTTCATTGGTCAACTAAAATGTTGACTTTTGCATAGACAATAGGTACATTGGTTCTAATACTCTCAACATACCACATTTTGCATTCTAAAGTTATTGGTATTGGTTGCCAATACCATTTCTAAGCTTAGTGTTAATTATTCATAATTTTTAGATTTCAAGCCTTATGTTTACTGTTCCATTGGTCATTTGTACAGTAGGAATTTGGCAAAGTTGTCTTCCTGAAAGTTGTTCCTTATTTTGTCTAGTTGCATTTCCTTTTTCGAATCACTCCATTTGGAGTTTTGTAACTCAAGTTATGGCCTAAAAACCATAACTGGCCAGATTGAATGTAATCCAAAATTTTGGGCAAAACTGGTTCTACCATATTTGGTAACCTAAGTTTGGTTGGCAATTTGACTAGGTTATGATCAGAATTTGGATTTGTGTTCTTCATGAAAGTTGTAGGTCTATGTCTCAGCTTTCTGCTGGTAAAATTTCAGGTCAATTGGACATTTCTACACTAAGTTATGACCAAATGAATAAATACTATTCATTTGATCATTTTGCCCAGGTAGAATGCAGGTCACCCGGATTAGGGCAATTTTTAGGTCAATTTCATATGGTTTTCTGGGCAAGGTTTCTATACTAAAGTTGTGCCATTATGTTTTTAGTTTCATGTCCAATTGGTCTTGCACCAATTGAACCTACACAACCCAAGTTATAGCTGCCCAAACAGGCTAGACTCACATCCAGACCTGTAGGGCACTCAAGGCAGCCTATCCTTTCCAACATTCAATGAGTCAATTCACTTCATATTAAGTTTAAAACTTACCAAAAGGTTACTAATTGACCATTAAAATGTTCCTACACCATTATAGGAGCAAAACTCCAATTTGCTCAAAACCCTAAATTCTCAATTTCTCTACTCTTTCATTAACTTACAATTCAATATGCTAAATGCCATATCAAGGGCAGCTTATATACTCATTTAATCCAAATAAATCATCAAAACTCTAATAAATCCATGGCTACCAAAAATAGAAAGTGAGTACATCAAAGGTTTTCATTTGAATTTCTTATAAATTTCAAATTAAATCAACTTTCTAGTCAAGAATTTAAAGAGAGAGAGATATTGGACACTAACCTTATTAAAGCTCCCACTTGAGCTTGTTAATCTTCAAGATTTCTCCCTCTAATGGCTGTTTAAATGTGATTTAGGGTGTGAGGAGGATAAATTTTAGCAAAGTGAAGATGAGGTTTTATGGTGTAAAGGGTGAGGTTTTTGCAAGAAAAAGAGAAAGCTTTAATGGAGATAGTGAGGCAAAGAGATGCTACCGAAAATTGAAGGAGAAGAGCAGAATGTTCTTTCATTTTTTTGTCTAATTTTGTGATATTTATCCCTTTTAATTGGCTTGGTTAATTCCCATTGATTAGGGTTTAATTTCATTCATTTATGACATTATGTTGATGTCATAAATGTGAGTTTTATTTTATTTTCATTTCTTTTCTTTTCTACCTATTTTCAATTCAATTTTTAGCAATATTTATTCACATTTTGTATCATGATAATTATTTACTTAATTGGACAAGTCGGCCAAAAATCACCTCTGAAGGCGAAATGATCAAAATGCCCTCGGTTTGGTTTAACAGACTAAAATTGTCTGTACCGATTAAAAAAATTTTCTAAGCATTTTCTTGGCATTCTAATGCCATAGGAACCTCAATGACCCTTCTCTAGAGTCCCAAAAATTATTTTATGAATTTTTCCCTGGGTCTAGGACTCCTAGTTGCGAGAACCACAACTTTCCACTAGGTTACCCATCGCTGGGGCACTGGCTCATTTAACTTGGTTGTATTTTATTTCTAAAATTTTTCCTAATTTTTTCTTATTAATATTTGAGTTAATTATGGTTCCTCACTTTAGTTTAAATATTTTTCTGAACTTTCTAGCTATCCGGACCGACATCGTCACCGAATAAAGAGAATGTATGGAGTTACTACAGGGAGGGTGTTGCACTCAAGGGCATACTACTAACAGGACCATGTCAAGTTGCATGAGATGTGACTTGAAAATAAGTTAAATTAGGGTGAAAATTAAAGTGTATATTGGTTACTGTTCCTCTATGTGATTTGGCCAAAATTATGACTTTGGTAGACAATTTTATTTTTTTAATTTAACTTGATTTATGGTATTGGACATGCATATGATGATGTTTAAAACCATAAGATAACAAGAAAAATCACAAATTTTGAGTGAAGCACCATTATGCCAAGGTGGAAGGTCCACGTAACTGTTAGTAGTATGCCCTAGAGCATATCATTTAGTATGTATCTTGTACATGTTTTTATTAATAAAAAGCATTTTCACTTTTCCATTTATATAATATATTTATGTGTAATAGAAAAGGTCCATTGATATTGTTAGAAATTCTATTTTTAAGTTGTTAAGAATATGGGTGACAGTATTTCTAGCACAAAGTATCATAAATAGGTTCATAATAGAGGATACTTCACAATAAGGACATGACTTATCCAATAAGATCGTATTCATGTTTATTCCCAAGTTATTTATATGAGATGTAAAGAAGATGGAATGGTGAGTCTCATGCCATATAACAAACATGATAGGCACTTATTGTTAGTAGTATGCCCTATAGCATATCATTTAGTATGTATCTTGCATATCTTTTATTAATAAAAGGCATTTTCACTTTTCCGTTTCCATAATATTTTTATGTGTAATGGAAAAGGTCCATTGATATTTTATTAGAAATATTATTCTTAAGTTGTTAAGAATATGAGTGACAGTATGTCTAGCACAAAGTATCATAAATAGGTTCACAATCGAGGATACTTCATAATAAGGACATGACTTATCTAGTAAGATTGTATTCATATTTGTTCCCAAGTTATTTATATGAGATACAAATAAGATGGAATAGTGAGTCTCATGCCATATAACAAACATGATAGGCACTTATACATGATAAGTAGGTCGAACCAGTGACACTTATGACAAGCACATGGAGTTTACTCTTGTCAATGCATTATCATAAATCATATCAGTGCATATAATCTTTAGACCTGAGATAGCACAGTTATCTTACATATAGGTGGTTTGAGTTTGATACTGCTTTCATACTTGTACTATGTATGGGTATATGGGCATGTGTTGGCTCCTACTAGTTATATATGGAGGTAGGTGTTGATCAAGATGGAATCTATTCCTCTAAGTAAATAGGGATAAAATCCTATGTTCATTTAATTGTTCTTGATGTTTCAAGTTCCTGGCCAGGACAGATAGATTTATTCAGAAAAGAGTTTCTAATGAGAAAATCTTTTTAATCAAGAACTAGAATTAAAAGAGAACATAATATTCATAGCAAATGGGGTTTAACATAAACTATGACTCCAGCTTGAATTGGGATTTTGTAACAGAGAGATTCTAGTGCATGATAACATATGATTATAGGTTCATTTAAGGTAAACCTTATTACTAATTGGGTGGCCATGGCATGCTATTCTAGGGGTTAACCATGGTCTATGAGGTGCATAAAATGATTTAGAGAAATCATTTATCGTAAGAAAGAGTTCTGATGATATTAAGAGTTGAAATCATATCTCATTGCCAATTAGTGATGAGCTTAGTAAGTCACACACATACACAAGTAATCACCAAATTAAATATGATTTAATTAATTAATTAAAGAGTTTAATTGATTAATTAAATAGGTTTGGTTTGCAATAAGATTGCAAAGTCCCTAGCATGACTTGAAACCAAATCTAGATCATTGGATGTATAGTATAAGTTAAATTAATATTTAAAGTGTTTAAATATGAATTTAATTAATGAGAAATTAATTAATAAAGATTAATTAATTAATTTATATTTGATATAAATTGATTAGAAGAAGAGAAATAATTATTTTGGGTTGAGAACTCAAAATTAAAACACAGGGGCATTTTGATCATTTCAGAGGGTGATATGTGGCAACATGAGATGGTGACACATGACATTACACATAAGCTTGCCAAATGTCTTTTAATCATATAAGATGATTAAAATTAAGATTAAATATAGGTTTGACACTTGGCACAATGTGATTGGGTCAACTAAACCTAGAACCAATCAGAGGGTGACATATGGCAAGGGTTTTATGTGTTGACCTAGCTATATAAGTGTTGTTATGAAAAGAAAAATAACACAAGCTACTATCTCCTCTTTATGCCGCCACCCTTGAAACTCTCATTCTCTTTTCTTCTTCATCTCTCATCAATTCCAAGAGATTAGCAAACAATCTCTTAAATTAAAAATACTAGAAATTATTTCTAGTGTCCTATTTACATCTTTAATCTCTTAAAAGGCAAAACTTAATTTTCTAATTAATAAAAAAAGCTTTAGAAGCTGTTCAAGGGCTGCCATAGGTGATCTTGGTGGGGACAAGCTAGAGGGACAATATCTGGTGTCCTAAAGACGCATCGCAAAGGCACAAATACGCTGCAGTGCATCAAAAGGTTAGTGTATTTGTTCTTGATTTAATCTAGCGCTCTAAAATTAATCTGATTAATTCTAAAATCTTAAATGGCAAATAAAGATCCAAAGACATATTAAAAAAGTTTTAATATGTTGTTTATCATTGAAATAAAATAGATAAAAATAAATCTTGCATGATGTATGTGACCCTAGGTGAATAATTTTTGAATTCAATGGTATAAACTTGTGTTTTTTATGCTTCTGCTCCTTCAATTGGTATCAGAGCCACTTTATTTTCTATTTAGATTGTTGATTATATGATTTAATTGTGTGATTTGATCATGAGATGATTGATCCATTACTGGTTGCAAAGGATGTGTGGCAGCACACATGGTGAAGCCACCATAAGTGGCGGCAACAATGTTCCTCCAATAGTGGCGCAAGGTTTGGCTTTTTATTTGCAATTGTTGTATGATCTAAAAGCTCATCCTATGTCTAATTAAATTGTTTAATTAGAGTTTTAATCACACAATTAAATTTTGATTGAAATCAGAATTTTAGAAATTATTTGAATGTGATTCAAATCTGAATTTTAAAAGTTGTTTGAATATGATTCAAATCTAAACTTTTAAAGTTGTTTGAATCATATTTAAATTTAAATTTTTAAAGTTGTTTGAATAATATTCAAATATGAAATTTTAAAAATTGTTTGAATGTTATTTAAATCTGAATTTTTAAGGTTGTTTGAATGTGATTCAAATCTGAATTTTTAAATTTGTTTGAATGTGATTCAAATCTGAATTTTTAAATTTGTTTGAATCATATTCAAATATGGATTTTTAAGGTGATTATGAGATATTCAATTTAATTTGAGTATGTATATTTTATTTAATTGTTAAATAGTGATATGCATGATCGATGATCATGAACTATAAAAGACCAATGTGATTGGATTTATTCTTTTATGTTTCTTTGGGATTGTAATTTAAATTAATTTATTTTAATTTATTTTTGGGCATGTATTATTAAGGTTATAACAATTTTTGGGTTGTTATTTCATTTATTTAAGTTCTTGTAAATTCGCCTTGGTATGCCAAGGATTACTATGTAATTGGATTGCAAGAAGATCAAGGAGGTCAAGAGCATTGGTGGGACCAGTGGGAGGAATTCAATATCAAGTGTTGATTATGTACTCCTTCAGCAACTCTTGTAATATAAATGAATGAAATGCACTTAGGAATGCCCTGATTCAATTCTTGGTGGCTCAGAATTGAATCCCTTAGAAAGTCCATGATCATACCATATTTATTTATTGTCCATGAATGCATGAGATGTATTGGAATGTATGCAAGTATGTGATATATGCATGCTAAATGGATAATGTGCAAAGTGAGACCTTAATAGTAATTAGGATGACCATAAAATCTTCCAAACAAATGATTAAGTTGGATATGCTATAATTAAAGTAATTGTAACATGGGCCCTTCATTGAGGCAATTATTTTAAGAAATTTTAAATAGTTGCATAAGATGCAATTAATTTAAGAGATTTTCTTAAGAATAATTGTTAAGCATGAGATGTTGCAAATATGTAAATGGTTTGGTGGCTAATATTAGATGTACATGAGGATATTAAAATTATTTGCATATTACTGGCTCAATGGGATCAACTTAACTAATGCAAGATAAGTCAATAATTGATGTACTTGAGATTTTGAGCATTAGATGCTAGGTAAAGGATTGAACCTCACATGAGATGTGATGGGCAAGGAGTTGCTCACTTATAGTTTATTGTAATTCCAATATTGGATGTACCTGAGGATGATCAATAGAATTATAAGAATTCAATCACCCACTAGAAATCCATCCAACTAGGATTTCCTTTTTCTACTTTGGAAGTGTAGGATTCGCTAAGTTAGTGGGAGGACCAATTTGATTAAAAGACCATAATCATTTTGGTTAATTACATGATATATTTACTAATTAATCTGATTATTTTCTGCAGTTAATTTTTTGATAATAATGAGCACAGAACAACCACCACCATCCAATATCCTTGCAAGCATACTTGATCGCAATAGATTGACAGGACCTAATCTCTCTAATTGGCTAAGAAATTTGAAACTTGTCCTGAACTTTGAACATATAGGATATGTTCTAAACTCAAATGTTCCTGGTCCCTTCCTCCAGAGGCCACTCAAGAAGAACATGAAACTTTGGACAAGTGGAAGGAGCATGATATGAGAGCTAAGTGTTACATACTTACTTCCATGAGTAATGAGTTATAGAAGCAGCATGACAACATGCAGAGTGCGAGTGAGATCCTCCTTCACCTACAAGAGTTTTATGGTGAGCACAGTAGAAATGTTAGGTAGGAGATATCTAAGCAGTTGTTCCGCATGAGGATGTCTGAGGGACAGAATGTTGGGGATCATTTCCACAAGATGATTCGACTAATTGAACAGTTGGAGCATCTTGACTTCAACATGGATTTCCAACTACAGATGGATTTGATCCTTCAATCCCTTCCTAAGTCTTTTGGGAATTTTGTGACAAATTTCCATATGAATAAACAGGAATGCACCTTGGCTGTTTACTCAACATGCTAGTTATTGCCCAAAAGAATAAGCCAGGTGTAGTGTCACACCTTACCCCTCTGTAAGGCATAACATGATCCCGTAGAATACCTAATGAACTACCGAACTTCACCTACCGATAACTCATTAAGTACCCTACAAGGGATTTTAAAACAATTTTCTTATTTTTGATAAGTGGTGAGCATTTTCTGATAGGTATTTAAAACATTTAATTAAATTTAAAACTAGTTAATATTTTTGGTCCATTTTATTTTTTTGCAAATTTTATAAAAATTTTGGCAAAGTTCCTTTGTATTTTGAGAAAACAGTTCTTCAAATACCTGAAAAAAAGGCACTTCCAATAATTTCTCAACCACTGCTACAAATTCATACTCAATCTCAATCAATTTCTCAACACATTTATCAACTTTCAAATTTCAAATCTACTATCCAATGATCATTAAAATACTAGCAATCCATTTCATTCAAATTAAATAAAATAGTTACATTCATATTTCATTAAGGACAAAATAATTTATATACATCAGTACAAAATTTACATTAAGAGAAATTCAACTAAAATTTAATACAAACTTTACACAAGCTTTATACAAGCTGCTCAAGACCGAATTTACATGTCCATACATTTATGTGCAATACATACAACAAAAGAAATATTTATAGTCAGGGTATAAATTATACCCGATAACTTCAAGCTGATAGATCCTCACACCTCAGCTGATAAATTGTGTTTCGGGGTTACTATTCACTATACTATTCAAGTCAAATTGTTGACTTTCTAAGGCTTAATAGGCATGGGAATTCCAACTTCACCCACATACCACATTTTGATCAATAAATTTGTTGGTTTTGGTTGTTTTTTCAAATTCTAAGTCTTTTAAGCAAATTTGAAAATTTTCAATTTTGGTGTTTAAGGTTGCACTATTCCATTGGTCATTTTACTGTTGGAATTTGGCAAAACTTCTTTCATAGAAAATGTTCCCTATTATCTTAAGTTTATTCTCCTTTTTAAATCTCTTCAATTAGAGTTTTTTTAGATCAAGTTATAGCTATTTGAACCATGGCTGCCGGATTGGACTCAACCCAGAATTCTGGGAAATTTTTGGTTCTGGCAGTTTTAGGTCACCAATTTTGGGTGGCCAAATGACTTGGTTAATGGCATAATTTGGGTTTGTGTTCTTTGAAAGTTTTAGGTATATACCTCAACTGTCCACTGGTAAACTTTCTGATCATTTAGACCTGCCTAGCTCAAGTTATGACCAAATGAACAAACACTGTTCATTTGGCTACAGTATGCATCGTGATTTTCTAAGTTTGGTCAATTTGTTCACTAGGTTTTGGTCCCTTTTTGGGCATGCTTCCTAAATGAAAATTGTGTCATTTAGTGTCTATTTTCATTCCCAATTGGTCTCATACCAATTGGAATTGTAAAATTTCATTTTTGGTCCCTCAAAGGTAACTTAGTCATGCTGCTGACCATACTCAATCCGAATTTGCTTTTGATTCAAACACTCCTAACACACCTCATTAGGTCACAATTGACCATTTCTCTCCTTAAACTAGGTCAAAGTCATCATTTACAAGTTTCTCACATTTTTGTCTCTAAACCCTAATGTCCAAAACCCTAATTCAAATTAATTGTTGCATTTAGCTAATTCAAGCCTTTAATCATAACCATCTAACTACTTGAGGTTCATCTATCCATTCAAACCAATCAAACCATGCAATAAAACCCCCATACACATGCTGGCCGAATTTCAGTCATGGTCCCTCAACAAATTTTTCATTTCATTTAAAGTTTATTTACAAGCTCAATAAGTTAGAAATGTAAGAATCAAACTAAAATTATCAAATTCGCTTACTAACCTTTCTTAGAACTCCAATTCCTTCAAATCTCTATCTTTTGTATTTCTTTCCTCTTTCAATCTTCTTCTCAAGTGACTAAAACAAGCTCTAATGAGGTTTTTATGGAAGTTATTAAGGTTTAGTGAAGAATTTCAAGCTCGAGTGCAAGCTTTAATGGAGGTGTAACAATGGACAGGGAGAGAGAGATGGGAGACGGCAACATGTGAGGAAGATGACTTTTTGACTTTTTTTTTCTTTCTTCTTTTATGTATTTTGTCTTATGGAAGACCCAAAAATCCATTTAATCAAATTTATTAATTATAGGATTTATGGCATCATGCATGATGTCATGCATGATGTCATCTCCCTTTACTTTTACATTTTCCTTTTTTTTTTTCTATTAGTTCTTTAATTTAATTCTCGATTCTGAAATTTTCTTTTCTCCAATTTTATTTGACAGTTAGGTCAGGTGTTAGCTCTCGGGGTCAATTGACCAAATTGCCCCTCGCCGGTTCAACTCGGTTTGCAAATAATTCAATATTTCTTCTGGCTCACTGACCTAATTATTTGACTGACTTAACATTTCTTTTTCGTGATTTTCTCTTTTCCACTGTGTTCGTAAGGGTCCTAAGGACCACGACGTCATATTTTATGGTTCGAAATTTGAGTTTAAATTGACTTCGCAGTCGTTCCTGAGACGGTCACCCATCGATATGACTCTCGGCTCGTTTAACTTCTTATGTTCTGTTTTTCTTATTTATACTTAACTAATTGGAAATTACTAATTATTTGGGTTTAAGGCTTATCTAGTTATCTTAATTGTGGTTCTAATCTCCTTAATTGTTCGGACAGACACCGGTCACTGGAACAGTGAAATATACCAGGCTATACAACTAGGGGTGTTATAATTCTCCCCCCCTTAAAATAAATTTTGTCTCAAAATTTTACCTGGTATCAATCTCTGAATAGCTGTGGGTGTTGTCTCCTCATGTCCTCCTCTGGTTCCCAAGTAGCCTCCTGGTCCGAATGATGATTCCACAACACTTTTACCAATGGTATCTGCTTGTTTCGTAGCTGCTTCACCTTATAAGCCAGAATCTCTATGGGTTCTTCTTCATATGTGAGGTCTGGATTCACTTCAATTTGCTTTACTAGTAGTACATGAGATGGGTCTGATTGATAACTCCTCAACATAGACACATGGAAGACATTATATATCTTCTCTAACTCTGGAGGTAGTGCCAACCGGTATGCCAAAGGATCCACTCTTTCCAAAACCTCATATGGCCCTATGAAACGAGGACTCAGTTTCCCCTTTCTGCCAAATCTCATAATTCTCTTCTAAGGAGAAACCTTGAGGAATACTTTCTCACCCACTACATACTTAATATCCCTTCTTTTCAAATCAATATAGGACTTCTGACGGTCTGATGCAGTCTTAAGTCGATCTCTGATCACCCTGATTTTCTCTTCAGTTTGCTGAACAATTTCGGGTCCAATCATCTTTCTTTCACCCACGTCATCCCAACACAACGGGGTTTTACATTTTTCTGCGATACAAAGCTTCATATGGAGACATCCTAATGCTTGATTGTAGTTGTTGTTGTAAGCAAACTCAATCAAAGGCAAGTGTGTGTCTCAACTGCCCTCAAATTCAATCACAAAAGCCCATAGCATGTCCTCCAAGATCTGAATTACCCTCTCAGATTGGCCATCTGTCTGTGGGTGGAATGCAGTACTGAAATTCAATCTAATTCCTAGGGCTCTCTGAAGACTACCCTAGAATCTAGAAGTGAACCTAGGATCTCTGTCTGATACAATGGATACTGGCACTCCTTGCAGTCTCACAATCTCATATATATACAACTTCACTAATCTTTCTAAACTGTAGTCCATCCGAACTGGTAGAAAATGAGCAAACTTGGTCAGTCTATCAACAATGACCCATACTGCATCATGACTCTTCTGTGTCCTTAGAAGTCCCATCACAAAATCCATCGTTATTCTCTCCCATTTCCATTATGGTACTGGTAGTGGATGTAACAACCCAGCGGGTACTTGATGCTCTGCCTTCACTTACTGATAAGTTAGGCATTTGGAAACAAACTCTGCCACATCTCTTTTCATACCCATCCACCAGTAATGCTCCTTTAGCCCTCTATACATTTTTGTGCCACCAGGGTGCATGGCAAAAGGAGACTCATGTGCTTCCTTCAATATGATCTGCCTTAAATCAACATCATTAGGAACACACATTCTGCCCTGGTGTAGCAGTAGACCATCATCTCTGATTGAGAATTCTAGTTTCTTGCCCTGTTGGACTTTTTTCAACAGCTTATGATACTTCTGATCATTCTGAGCAGCCATTCTGATCTGATCAATTAACACTGGCTGTACATGCCATGCAACTGTTGTCTGCCCATCATCATTAATCTCTAAGCTGGCATGTAATGATCTTAACTCATGTACCATGGACAAAGGAGTAACCCGTAGACTTGCCATAGTCTTGTGACTTAAGGCATCAGCCACAATATTAGCTTTCCCTGGCTGATAGTCTATCAGACAATTATAGTCTTTTATCAACTCTAACCATCTCCTCTGTCTCAAATTCAGCTCTTTCTGGGTGCCCAAATACTTCAAACTCTTATGATCTGTGTAGAAGTAACATTTTTCCCCATACAAATAGTGTCTCCAGATCTTAAGAGTAAACACTATAGCTGCAAGCTCCAAATCATGTGTTGGATAATTCCTCTCATGCGATTTTAGCTGGCGTGATGCATGAGCAATGACATTTCGATATTGCATCAATACACAGCCTAACCCATTGTGAGAAGCATCACTGTAAACTGTGTATTCTTTACTCGGGGTAGGTAAAGTCAGGACTGGAGCTTCAGTCAAACATTTCTTCAATTCATCAAAACTCTGTTGGCATTTATCCGTCCATTGAAATTTCACATCTTTTCTAAGCAGCTTGGTTAATGGAGATGCCAACATGGAGAATCCCTTCACAAATCTATGGTAGTATCCAGCTAAACCCAGAAAACTACGAATTTCTGTGACATTTCTGGGTGACCTCCAATTAAGAACAGCTTCAATCTTACTTGGATCTACCTTGATGACCTCTTCTGATACTACATGACCCAAGAAAGATATTTTCTTCAGCCAAAATTCACACTTCAACAATTTGGCATATAGCTGTTTCTCCCTCAAAGTCTGCAGTACAATTCACAGGTGTCTATCATGCTCTTCTGCATTCCTCGAATAGACCAATATATCATCAATGAATACCACAACAAGCTGGTCAAGGTATGGTCTGAAGATAGTGTTCATCAGATCCATAAAAGCAGCCGGAGCATTAGTTAACCCGAATGGCATGACTAGGAACTCATAATGGCCGTAGCAGGTTCTGAAGGCAGTTTTAGAAATACTCTGCTCTTGTACTTTCAGCTGATAATAACCTGATCTCAAGTCAATTTTAGAGAACACAGCTGCACCCCTTAACTGATCAAACAAGTCATCAATGCGGGGCAATGGATATCTATTCTTTATTGTTGCCTTATTCAACTGCCTATAGTCAATGCATAACTGGAGAGTGCCATCCTTCTTCTTTACAAACAACACTGGCGCTTCCCAAGGTGACATACTAGGGCGGATAAAGCCCTTGTCAAGCAATTCTTGCAACTGCACTTTCAACTCTTTCAATTCTGCAGGTGCCATTCTATATGGCGCTATAGAGATTGGGTCCACACTAGGCATAACATCAATCTCAAACTGCACCTCTCTTTCTGGAGGTAATCCTGGCAATTCATCAAGAAACACATCCGAAAAGTCACATACCGTAAGGATGTCCCTCAGTGCTGGACTCCCCACTTGGGTGTCTATCACATGTGCCAAGTATACTTCACACCCCTTTCTGATCATCCTTCTGGCTAGTACAACCAAAATGATATTTGATGGCAGTAAATGCCTCTCCCCATGTATTACCACATCACCGTACAAAAGGAGACCAAAAGTGACTGTCCTCAGTCTACAGTCAATCATAGCGTGATGCCTAGCTAACCAATCCAGGCCCAAGATGATATCATAATCTCTGAAGGGCCTTTCAATCAAATCTGACAGAAAAACATGTCCTTGGATCACCAAAGGATAGTCCCTATAAATTCTGTTGACCCGGACCTCTTGTCCTAATGGACTAGTTACTAGCACTTCAAAACCCATTTGCACGCATGGAACAATAAGTGAACTGACTATGCTAGCACTAACATATGAATGGGTTGAACCCGGATCAAATAATACAAATACTTCTTGATCAGAGATAGAGAATGTACCAGCTTCCATATCGAAAGTCTCAGCCTCTTCTCACTGTCTCATTGTGTAGACTCTGGCTGAAGCACTTCCTTGTGCTGACTGACCAATTGTACCCTAATTGCCAGAAGCAGTGCCTCTACCTCTAGCTCTTCCTCTGCCAACAGACTGTGAATGTAACACCCCTATTTGTATAGCCTAGTATATTTCACTGTTCCGGTGACTGGTGTCGGTCCGGACAATTAAGGGGATTAGAACCATACTTAAGACAACTAGAGAAGCCATAAACACAAATAATTAGTAATATTTAATTAGTTAACTATAAATAAGAAAAACAGAACATAAGAGGTTAAACGAGCCGAGAGTCACAGCGATGAGTGACCTCCTCGGGAACGACTGCGAAGTCGTTTTAAACTCAAATTTCGAATCGTAAAAAGTGACGCTGCGGTCCTTAGGACCCTTATGAACACAGTGGAAAAGAGAAAATCACGAAAAAGAACTGTTAAGCCAGTCAAATAATTAGGTCAGGGAGCCGAAAGAAATATTGGATTATTTACAAATCGGGATGAACCGGCGAGGGGCAATTTGGTCAATTGACCCCGAGAGCTGACTCCTGACCTAACTGTCAAATAAAAACGGAGAAAAGAAAATTTTAGAATCGAGAATTAAATTAAAGAACTAATAGAAAAATAAAAAAAAATAATAAAAAAAAAGAAGAAGATGGAAAAGTCAAGGGTGATGACATCATGCATGACCTCATGCATGATGCCATAAATAAATTAATTAAATTATTTATTAAATTAGCTTTTGTGGTCTTCCATAAGACTAAAGATATAAAAGAAAAAGAAAAGAAAAAAAAATAGAAAACACTCATCTTCCATACGTTTCTCTCTCTTCCAAACTCTCCTCTCCCTTTCTTTTTATTTTTCCACCATTAAAGCTTATATTTAAGCTTTTAAAACCATAAATTACACCATAAATTTTCCTAGTTCCTCATGTTAAACCTTGTCTTTGAGTCTTGAAAAGAAGATTGGAGCAAGAAAGAAAAGGAAAAATTGAAGAAATAAAGACTTGGAAATTCTACATAAAAGGTTAGTAATCAAATTTGATAATTTGAGTTTGATTCTTACATTTCTAACTTATTGAGCTTGTAAATAAACTTAAAATGAAAAGAAATTAATTGTTGGAGGATTAAAGCAAAACTTATCTAGCTAGGGTTTTGATGTGTGTGCATGAATTTGATGGACTTAAAGGTGTATATGAGCTTGATAGAGTTAAAGAAGCATGTATATAGGCATTGAATTGGTTAAATGAAACAACTTAGTGAGTTAGGGTTTTGGGACTTAGGGTTTGTAAACCAAAAATATAAGAAATGAGTAAATGGCATGTTTGACCTATTGTGAAATTAAAAATGGTCAATAATGACCAAAAGAGATGTGTGGGAATTGTTGGAATGAAAACCAAATTCGTAGGTCAAATGGTCATGCTGCTGGCAGCATGACCAAACCCACTTTGAAGGACCAAAACGGAAATTTTACAAACCCAATTGATATGCCACCAATTGGGGATGAAAATAGACATAAAAGGGCACAATTTTCATTAAGGAACCATGCCCAAAAACTGACCAAAACTTAGTGAAACAATTGACCAAAGTGAAATGAGAGCAGGCTGCCATCGCACTAAATCGACTAAATGAACAAGAATCGCTCATTTGGTCATAACTCGAGTTAGGAAGGTCAAAATGACCTGAAATTTTACCAGCAATTAGATATGATATAGATCTAAAACTTTCATGAAAAACACCAACCCAAATTATGCCATTAATCCATTCAAATTATTGAGCAAAGTTGAGTTACTGTACCTGCGATTCTGCAGAATTCCATTTGAGCAGTAATGTTTGAACGGCTATAACTCTCTCTAGGAAACTCAGATTTAGGTGATTCTTGAACCGATGGAAACCTAAGACATAGTAGAACATTTCATATGAAGAAAGTTAGACCAAATTATGAACTTAACATGATCAAATTACTGAACAAAGTTGGACCAAAAATCTGCCAGAACCAAAATCTCAGCATGAACAGTGCACGTGAACAGTAATTGTATTTTGGCTATAACTTGAGCTACAAAACTCCGATTGAGGTGATCCAAAAATGAGAATACACTTAAGACAATAAGGAACATTTTCTATGAAGGAAGTTTTTCTAAATTCCAACAGTAGATTGACCAATGGAACAGTGCAACTTCGGAGCACCAAAACCGAAAATTGGCAATTTTGCCAAAATGACTTAAGCTTTGAGAAAATGACAAAAACCAACAAGTTTAATGGCCAAAATGTGGTATGTGGGTGAAGTTGGAGTTCCCATACCTATTAAGCCTTAAAAAGCCAACAATTTGACTTGAATAGTGCAGTGAATAGTAACCCGAAACACAAAATTTCAAGAATGTCAAATTTAGCACGTTAGAGCTAGGTAAAAGTGAAGTTAAATTTATTTTGGATTTATGTTAAATTATGGTACTGAAACACTATAAAATTGTGTGTTTCAGTGGAAAAAAATACCGGGACAGAACCCGAGGAGTCGAGTCAAGGCCAACAGGCGACTCATTTGAGGTTTGTGCACAACTAACTCTTTTATTGTTTTTCAATTCCAAATTGATTTGAAATAAATTATTATATGATTCATGATTTTTGTTGTGTTGAGAATTTTAACTTATTGAATGAAATTGTATAATTTGAATATAAATTTTCTTATGCATTTAAGGATTTATTGCATTGCTTTGATGATTGTAAATATTAAGTTTGATGTGTTGCCAACCTTTAACATGAATTTATGATGATTAAATATGATGATGATTTGTAAAAACTTTGTAAATAAAAGTTGTTTTGAATATGATTTGAAACCACAGTTGACATGACAAAATATGTTGTGAATTCTCATTAGCTTGTCTAGTGAGATAACTCCTCCACTTGATGGGGCGAGTTTCTTCCTCTCTGGCTTGCCAATTGGGGAATGATGTGAATGAGTACTCATATATACTAGCTAGTCTTTATTTCTCCCTTTTAGCCTCGGTTATTGGGAGAATATGAAATGTCGTGGTGTACAACACGGCATCTATTCGAATTTTGGGTCATGGGTTCAACTGTGTGTATTGTTGGCAACGCCCTTTAAATTATGCATGATTTGATAAATTTGTTAGTAGTATGCCCTAGAGCATATCATTTAGTATGTATCTTGTACATATTTTTATTAATAAAAGGCATTTCCACTTTTCTGTTTATATAATATATTTATGTGTAATAGAAAAGGTCCATTGATATTTTGTTAGAAATATTATTCTTAAGTTGTTAAGAATATGAGTGACAATATTTCTAGCACAAAGTATCATAAATAGGTTCACAATCGAGGATACTTCATAATAAGGACATGACTTATCCAGAAAGATTGTATTCATGTTTGTTCCCAAGTTATTTATATGAGATATAAATAAGATGGAATGGTGAGTCTCATGCCATATAACAAACATGATAGGCACTTATAAATGATAAGTAGGCCGAACCAGTGACACTTATGACAAGCACATGGAGTTTACTCTTGTCAATGTTTTGTCATAAATCATATCAGTGCATATAATCTTTAGACCTGAGATAGCACAGTTATCTTGTATATAGGTAGTTTGAGTTTGATACTGCTTTCATACTTGTACTGTGTATGTGTATATGGGCATGTGTTGGCTCCTACTAGTTATATATGGAGGTAGGTGTTGATCAAGATGGAATCTGTTCCTCTAAGTAAATAGAGATAAAATCCTATGTTCATTTAATTGTTCTTGATGTTTCAAGTTCCTGGCAGGACAGATAGATTTATTCAGAAGGAGTTTCTGATGAGAAAATCTTTTTAATCAAGAACTGGAATTAAAAGAGAACATAATATTCATAGCAAATGGAGTTTGACATAAACCATGACTCCAGCTTGGGTTGGGATTTTTATGTAGAGAGATTCTAGTGCATGGTAACATTGATTATAGGTTCATTTAAGGTAAACCTTATTACTAATTGGGTGGCCATGGCATGCTATGCTAGGTGTTAACCATGGTCTATGAGGTTCATAAAATGATTTAGAGAAATCATTTATGGTAAGAAAGAGTTCTGATGATATTAAGAGTTGATATCATGTCTCATTGCCAATTAGTGATGAGCCTAGTAAGTCACACACATACACAAGTTATTACCTAATTAAATATGATTTAATTAATTAATTAAAGAGTTTAATTGATTAATTAAATAGGTTTGGTTTGCAATTAGATTGCAAAGTCCCTAGCATGACTTGAAACCAAATCTAGATTATTGGATGTATAATATAAGTTAAATTTATATTTAAAGTGTTTAAATATGAATTTAATTAATGAGAAATTAATTAATAGAGATTAATTAATTAATTTATATTTGATATAAATTAATTAGAAGAAGAAAATAATTATTTTGGGTTAAGAACTCAAAATTAAGACACAGGGGCATTTTGGTCATTTTGCAGTGTGACACGTGGCACCATGAGATGGTGACACATGGCATAACACATAAGCTTGCCAAATGTTTTTTAATCATGTAAGATGATTAAAATCAATATTAAATATAGGTTTGACACTTGGCACAATGTGATTGGGTCACTTAAACCTAGAGCTAATCAAAGGGTGACATGTGGCAAGGGTTTAATGTGTTAACCTAGCTATTTAAGTGTTGTTATGAGAAAATAAAATACAACCAGCAGCCTCTCCTCTCCTTTGTCATGCCACTTTGAGGGTTTTCATCTATTCTTCTTCATCTCTCATCAATTCAAAGAGATTAGCCATCAATCTCTTGAATTAAGAACGCTAGAAATTGTTTCTAATGTCCTGTTTACATCTCTAATCTCTTAAAAGGCAGAACTTGAATGTCTAATTAATAGAAAAAGCTTTAGAGGCTGTTCAAGGGCTGCCATAGGTGTTCTTGGTGTGGACAAGCTAGAGGGACAACATTTTGTGTCCTGAAGACGAATCTCAAAGGCGCAGACACGCTGCAGTGCATCAAGAGGTTAGTGTAATCGTTCTTGATTTAATCTAGGGTTCTAAAATTAATCTGATTAATTTTAAAATCTTAAATGGCAAATACAGATCCAAAAATATATTAAAAGAGTTTTAATATGTTGTTTATCATTGAAATCAAATAGATAAAAATAAATCTTGCATGATGCATGTGACCCTAGGTGAAAATTTTGAATTCAATGGTATAAACTTGTGTTTTTCACGCTTCCGTTCCTACAATTGGTATCAGAGCCACTATATTTGCCATTTAGATTGTTGATTATATGATTTAATTGTGTGTTTGATCATGAGATCAAAAGTTCATTGCTAGTTGCAAAGCAAGTTGGCGGCATGCTTGAAAAAACACCATCAATGGTGCGCATGGTTTGGCTTCCATGGGTGGTTTAAGGTTTGGCTTTTAATTCTGCAATTGTTGTATGATCTAAGGCCTATTCTTTGACTAATTAAATTGTTTAATTAGTAGTTTTTATCACACAATTAAATTATGATTCAAATCAGAATTTTAAAAATTGTTTGAATGTGATTCAAATCTGAATTTTAAAAGTTGTTTGAATGTGATTCAAATCTGAATTTTTAAAGTTGTTTGAATCATATTTAAATCTGATTTTTTAAAATTGATTGAATAAAATTCAGATCTGATTTTTTAAAAAATGTTTGAATGTGATTCAAATCTGATTTTTTAAAAAATGTTTGAATGTGATTCAAATCTGAATTTTTAAATTTGTTTGAATGAGATTCAAATCTGAATTTTTAAATTTATTTGAATCATATTCAAATCTGGATTTTTAAGTTGAATATGAGATATTCAATTTAATTTAAGTATGTATGTTTTATTTAATTGTTAAATAGTGATATGCATGATGGATGATCATGGACTATAAAAGACCAATGTGATTGGATTTATTTCTTTTATGTTTCTTTGGGATTGTAAATTAATTAATTTATTTTAATTTATTTTGGGCATGTATTATTAAGTTTGTAATAATTTTTGGGTTGTAATCTCATTTATTTAAGTTCTTATAAATTCGCCTTGGTATGCCAAGGATTACTATGTAATATTGGATTGCAAGAAGTTCAAGGAGGTCAAGAGCATTGGTGGGACCAGTGGGAGGAATTCAAGATCAAGTGTTGATTATGTACTCCTTCAGCAACTCTTGTAAAATGAATGAATGAAATGCACCTAGGAATGCCCTGATTCAATTCTTGGTGGCTCAGAATTGAATCCCTTAGAAAGTCCATGATCATACCATATTATTGCTTATCCATGAATGCATGAGATGTATGGGAATGTATGCAATTATATGATATATGCATGCTAAATGGATAATGTGCAAAGTGAGACCTTAATAGTAAATAGAATGACCATAAAATCTTCCAAACAAATGATTAAGTTGGAAATGCTATGATTAAAGTAATTATAACATAGGCCCTCCATTGGGGCAATTATTTTAAGAAATTTTAAATAGTTGCATAAGATGCAATTTATTTAAGAGATTTTCTTAAGAATAATTGTTAAGCATGAGATGTTGTAAATATGTAAATGGTTTAGTGGCCAATATTGGATGTACCTGAGGACATTAAAATTATTTGCATAATTACTGGCTCAATGGGATCAACTTAACTAATGCAAGATAAGTCAATAATGGATGTACCTGAGATTTTGAGCATTAGGGGCTAGGTAAAGGATTGAACCTCACATGAGATGTGATGGGCAAAGAGTTGCTCACTTATAGTTTATTGTAATTCCAATAATGGATGTACCTGAGGATGATCAATAGAATTATAAGAATTCAATCACCCACTAGAAATCCATCCAACTAGGATTTCCGTTTTCTACTTTGGAAGTGTAGGATTCGCAAAGTTAGTGGGAGGACCAATTTGATTAAAAGACCATAATCATTTTGGCTAATTACATTATACATTCACTAATTAATCTGGTTATTTTCTGCAATTAATTTTCTGATAATAATGAGCATAGAACAACCACCACCATCCAATATCCTTGCAAGCATACTTGATCACAATAGGTTGACAGGACCAAATCTGTCTGATTGGCTAAGAAATTTGAAGCTTGTCCTGAACCTTGAACATATAGGATATGTTCTAGATTCAAATGTTCCTGGTCCCTTACCTCCAAAGGCCACACTAGAGGAACATGAAACTTTGGACAAGTGGAAGGACCATGATATGAGAGCTAAGTGTTACATGCTTGCTTCCATGAGTAATGAGTTACAGAAGCAACATGAGAACATGCAGAGTGCGAGTGAGATCCTCCTTCACCTACAAGAGTTGTATGGTGAGCAAAGCAGGAATGCTAGGTATGAGATATCTAGACAGCTATTCCGTATGAGGATGTCTGAGGGACAGAATATTGGGGATCATGTCCACAAGATGATTCGGCTGATTGAGCAGTTGGAACATCTTGACTTCAACATGGATTTCCAACTACAAACGGATTTGATCCTTCAATCCCTTCCTGAGTCTTTTGGGAATTTTGTGACAAATTTTCATATGACTAAATAGGAATGCACCTTAGCTGGTTTACTCAACATGCTGGTTATTGCCCAAAAGAATATGCCAGGCAATAAAGGGAAAGAGGTAGCTTTGGTTGCATCTTCTTCTGCAGGAAGGTCCAAAAAGAAGAAGGGCAATAAGAAAAAGAAACCTCAGATTCCTGGTCCTTCCAAGAAAATAGCTAAACAGAAAGGGAAGACCAAAGCTGACAAAGGCAAAGGAAAGTGTTTCCACTGCCAACAGGAAAGTGTTTCCATTGCCAACAGGAAAGTGTTTCCATTGCCAGTAAGAAAGTGTTTCCACTGGCCAGAGTATAGCAATCTAAATGAATACAATGCCATGGTGAAAACCAACTCAAGTTCAAAATATATTTGGCACTTAAGGTTATGTCATGTTACAGAAGATAGGATTGCAAAATTGGAGAGAATGGGGATTCTATCCTCATTGGGCTCTGAGCCTACTCCAACTTGTGAATCTTGCCTTCAAGGTAAAATGACTAGATCACCCTTTGTTGGACAAGGGCTAAGAGCTGAAAATATTTTGGAGCTAATACATAGTGATGTATGTGGTCCATTTAAAGAAATGGTTAGAGGGGGTTTTCATTATTTTATTACCTTTACTGATGATAAATCAAGGTTTGGGTATTTGTATTTGATGAAATACAAACATGAATCTTTTGAAAAGTTCAAAGAATTTAAATCTGAAGTAAAAAATCAAACAGGAAAGAATATTAAAGCTCTTCGATCAGATCGTGGAGGTGAATATTTGAAATCTTGAATTTGATGAATACTTGAGAGAGCATGGCATTGTTTCTCACCGACTCCTCCGAGAACGCCACGGTGAATGGTGTATCTGAAGGAGAAATCGTACCTATTGGATATGGTACGTAGTATGATGAGCTATACTGATATGCCAATCTCCTTTTGGGGATTTGCATTAGAATCAGCTTTGTATATTCTGAATAGGATTCCATCAAAATCAGTTTCTTCCACACCTTATGAGATATGGCATGGAAGAAAACCAAGTCTTAAGCATGTTAAGATTTGGGGTTGTTCAGCTTATATTAAAAAGCTGAACACTGAATAATTGGAGACCAGATCAGAAAAGGTCGATTTGTTGGATATCCAAAAGATAGTTTTGGATATTATTTTTATTTGCCTACTTCACAAAAGGTTGTGATAAGTAGAGATGCCACATTTCTTGAACAACAGTTTGTTCAAGAAGGAGGCAAAGGAAGGCAAATAGAGTTAGAATTGGAGAATTCTGACCAACCAATGATCGATGGATATAAATCCATCTAGTCAACCTATACCCATCGATGAAACATCTACAATTTGTTCCTCGTAGAACAACCAGGGTATCTCACCCACTAGTGAGATATGGTTTTCTTCATGAAGAAGAACAAGAGTTGTCTACTCATGAAGAAGTAGATCATGGAGATGATCCACTTACCTATGAAGAAGCTATATCAGATATAGACTCTTCAAAATGGATTGATGCTATGAAATCCGAGATTGATTCCATGTATAAGAATCAAGTTTGGGATCTTGTTGACCCACCTGAAGGTATTGTACCTATAGGGAACAAATGGGTTTTCAAGAAGAAAATTGGTTCTGATGGAAAGGTAGAGACCTATAAGGCAAGGCTAGTAGCGAAAGGGTTTCGCCAAAGGCAAGGAATAGACTATGAGGAGACTTTCTCGCCTGTTGCCATGCTTAAATCAATTAGGATTTTATTAGCAATGTCTGCATACTATGATTATGAGATTTGGCAGATGGATGTCAAAATAGCTTTTCTCAATGGATACATTGAAGAAAACATTTTCATGGAATAACCTAGGGGATTTGAATCCCAAGATGGTTCCAAGGTATGCAAGCTAAAGCGATCCATTTATGGGTTGAAACAAGCTTCGAGGAGTTGGAACATCCGTTTTGATGAAGCCATTAAATCCTTTGGTTTTATCAAAAATGAGGATGAGCCATGAGTATATAAGAAGGTTAGTGACAGAGCTATCACTTTCCTTGTCTTATATGTGGATGACATACTGTTGATAGGTAATGACACAGGTATGTTGACAACTATAAAGGTATGGTTGTCAAATACATTCTCCATGAAAGACTTAGGGGAGGCAACCTATATTCTTGGAATTCGCATCTATAGAGATAGAGCGAAAAGAATAATAGGTTTATCCCAAAGTCTATACTTGGAAAAGGTGTTAAAGAGGTTTAACATGCTTGATTCCAAGAGAGGATTGTTACCAGTGAGACATGGTATCCATCTTTCTAAAGAGATGTCTCCAAAGACACCTGAAGAAAGAGATAAGATGGCCAGGATTCCATATGCTTCGGCTATTGGAAGTTTAATGTATGCAATGTTGTGTACTAGGCGGATATCGCATATCTTTGTTAGTTTAACTAGCGGTATCAATCCAATCCAGTTTGGAACATGGATAGTCAAGAATATTCTTAAGTACTTGAGAAGAACTAAGGATTTATTCTTGATTTATAGAGGTGGAGACTTGCAATTGGATGGTTATACTGATTCTGATTTCCAATCAGATATCGATGATAGAAAGTCTACCTCTGGATATGTGTTCATTTATAATGGAGGTGTAGTCAGTTGGAAGAGTTCCAAACAGAGCACGACTGTAGATTCCACTCGAGGTGAGTATATTCTTTGCATCGATGCCGCAAAAGAAGTCGTTTGGATAAAGAAGTTCGTGTGAGAACTTACAGAGTTCCTTCCATTGAGTCGGTTCCACTACACTGTGACAACAATGGAGCGATCATACAAAGCTAAGGAACTAAGGTCTCACCCAAAATCCAAACACATAGAAAGGCACTACCACATTATCGTGAGATATAGTTGGGCAAGGCGATATAGCCATGCAGAAAAAATAACATCATTTGAAAAATCCAAAGGTGATCCATTCACTAAGCCTATGTCACGGACTCGATTAGGACCGACATCTTGAGAAGATAGGTCTAAGATATTGTAATGAATGGCTCTAGTGCTAGTGGGAGATTGTTAATAGTATGCCCTAGAGCATATTATTTAGTATGTATCTTGTACATATTTTTATTAATAAAAGGCATTTCCACTTTTCTGTTTATATAATATATTTATGTGTAATAGAAAAGGTCCATTGATATTTTGTTAGAAATATTATTCTTAAGTTGTTAAGAATATGAGTGACAATATTTCTAGCACAAAGTATCATAAATAGGTTCACAATCGAGGATACTTCATAATAAAGACATGACTTATCCAGAAAGATTGTATTCATGTTTGTTCCCAAGTTATTTATATGAGAACTACAAAAGATGCAAAGGTAATACTAATGCCATATAACAAACATTATAGGCAATTAAAAAAGATAAGTAGGCGAACCGGTGACACTTATGACAAGCACATGGAGTTTACTCTTGTCAATGTTTTGTCATAAATCATATCGTGCATATAATCTTTAGACCTGAGATAGCACAGTTATCTTGTATATAGGTAGTTTGAGTTTGATACTGCTTTCATACTTGTACTGTGTATGTGTATATTGGCATGTGTTGGCTCCTACTAGTTATATATGGAGGTAGGTGTTGATCAAGATGGAATCTGTTCCTCTAAGTAAATAGAGATAAAATCCTATGTTCATTTAATTGTTCTTGATGTTTCAAGTTCCTGGCAGAGACAGATAGATTTATTCGAGAAAGAGTTTCTGATGAGAAAATATTTTAATCAAGAACTGGAATTAAAAGAGAACATAATATTCATAGCAAATGGAGTTTGACATAAAACATGACTCCAGCTTGAGTTGGGATTTTGTAACAGAGAGATTCTAGTGCATGGTAACATATGATTATAGGTTCATTTAAGGTAAACCTTATTACTAATTGGATGGCCATGGCATGCTATGCTAGGTGTTAACCATGGTCTATGAGGTTCATAAAATCATTTAGAGAAATCATTTATGGTAAGAAAGAGTTCTGATGATATTAAGAGTTGATATCATGTCTCATTGCCAATTAGTGATAAGCCTAGTAAGTCACACACATACACAAGTTATCACCTAATTAAATATGATTTAATTAATTAATTAAAGAGTTTAATTGATTAATTAAATAGGTTTGGTTTGCAATTAGATTGCAAAGTCCCTAGCATGACTTGAAACCAAATCTAGATTATTGGATGTATAATATAAGTTAAATTTATATTTAAAGTGTTTAAATATGAATTTAATTAATGAGAAATTAATTAATAGAGATTAATTATTTAATTTATATTTGATATAAATTAATTAGAAGAAGAAAATAATTATTTTGGGTTAAGAACTCAAAATTAAGACACAGGGGCATTTTGGTCATTTTGCAGTGTGACACGTGGCACCATGAGATGGTGACACATGGCATAACACATAAGCTTGCCAAATGTTTTTTAATCATGTAAGATGATTAAAATCAATATTAAATATAGGTTTGACACTTGGCACAATGTGATTGGGTCACTTAAACCTAGAGCTAATCAAAGGGTGACATGTGGCAAGGGTTTAATGTGTTAACCTAGCTATTTAAGTGTTGTTATGAGAAAATAAAATACAACCAGCAGCCTCTCCTCTCCTTTGTCACGCCACTTTGAGGGTTTTCATCTATTCTTCTTCATCTCTCATCAATTCAAAGAGATTAGCCATTAATCTCCTAAATTAAGAACGCTAGAAATTGTTTCTAGTGTCCTGTTTACATCTCTAATCTCTTAAAAGGCAGAACTTGAATTTCTAATTAATAGAAAAAGCTTTAGAGGCTGTTCAAGGGCTGCCATAGGTGTTCTTGGTGTGGACAAGCTAGAGGGACAACATTTGGTGTCCTGAAGACGAATCTCAAAGGCGCAGACACGCTGCAGTGCATCAAGAGGTTAGTGTAATCGTTCTTGATTTAATCTAGGGTTCTAAAATTAATCTGATTAATTTTAAAATCTTAAATGGCAAATACAGATCCAAAAACATATTAAAAGAGTTTTAATATGTTGTTTATCATTGAAATCAAATAGATAAAAATAAATCTTGCATGATGCATGTGACCCTAGGTGAAAATTTTGAATTCAATGGTATAAACTTGTGTTTTTCACGCTTCCGTTCCTACAAAATTGTGATTGAAATAAATAATTTGTCAGTGATTCAAAAGATTTTGTACTGTTTCGGAATCTAAAAGAAATGTAAATTAATCATTATTATTTGATCAAAATGTTATTCAAATGAATAATTTGCATGAATGAAAATGTTGATTTCTGAAGGTCATGGATTTTGAAGAATTTAGAAATTTTAAAATTCTATTTGTTATGAATTGTCAAGCATAAATTGTATTAAGTTTTAAATTGTTAGTTTGTGCACCACTGAGTTCACTACTCAGCGATAGCTTGTTATGTTATCGCAGATATAGAGACTAGAGGAGCAGCAGATTGAGCTGCTGAGGACAGGGGAGCTACCTGCTAGAAGTTATCGGGTATAATTTATACCCTGACTGTAAACATTCATTTTGATGTATGTATTGCACGTAATTGTATGGACATGTAAAATCGGTCTTGAGCAGCTTGTATAAAGTTTGTATAAAGTTGTAATAAATTTTAGTTTGGATTTTCTTAATGTAAATTTCTTATAATGATGTATCTAAATTGTTTTGTTTCTAAGGAAATATGAATGATATTGATTGACAGTATTTTGAGAATTTTGAACTTGAGAAATGGATTGAGTTGATTGTGAAATTGAAGCAGTTGTTGAGAAAATTTTTTAGAAGTTCTTTTTACAGGTATTTGAAGAACTGTTTTCTCAAAATACAGAGGAAACTCTGTCAAAATTTTTATAAAATTTAAGGAAAAAGAAAATGGGCTAAAATTTCCAACTAGATTTAATTTAACTAAATGTTTTAAGTACTTATTAGAAAATGCTCACCACTTGTCAAAAATAAGAAAATTATTTTAAAATCCCTTGTAGGGTACTTAATGAGTTATCGGTAGGTGAAGTTTGGTAGTTCATTAGGTATTCTACGGGATCATGTTATACCTTACAGAGGGGTAAGGTGTGACAGTGAACCTCTGGGAGCAGGACTCTGAATAGATTCCTCGGCAGTAGTAGGAGCTGGACCATATCGCAGAGCACTAGTGTAGTCTTTAGCTATATGGCCCTTGCCTCCATAGTTAAAGCAGGCTCCAGTGGCCCAATAGCATTCCCCCCCATGAATCTTGCCACATGTCTCACAGAGGCGGGCAGAATGTGAACCCCTGCTCGACTACTGACCAGACCTAGGGGGTCTCTGTCCAGAAAATCTAGCCCTACTAAATCTTCCACCTCGACCCCTGCTGGGTCCACTAAATTTCTTCCTCTTTTCAGAGGTACCACCAGAACTCAGCTCTACTGACTTTTCCCCCTTGTCTTTCTCTGATTTCTCAGCTTTCTTTGATTTTTCTTTTATTGGGGTCGCCTCTGATTCAATCCTTTCTAGCTCAAGTGCTTAAGACATGAGTTCTAAAAAATTACTTTGCCTGGATCCCACTACTTGCATTCTCAAACTGGGCTTCAAACTAGTCTCAAATCTCTTGCATCTTGCCTTGCTAGTAGAAAGGAGACTCACAGCATACTGACTTAAGCGGGAGAACTCCCTCTCATACTCTGCCACTGATCTATTCCCTTGTTTCAGACTCAAAAATTCTTGCAACTTCTGATCAACATATGCATCTGGGATGTATTTCTGTCTAAATTCTCTAATGAAGTCATCCCAGGTCAGTACTGGTGGTTCAGCCAAGCTGTGGGGGACAATCTTCCACCAATCATACGCATCCCCTTGTAGTAGAGACACAGAGTATTTAAACTTCAGTTCATCTTGGCAGTGCAGCTTCTTAAATACTCTATCCATTCTTTCAAGCCATTACTCTGCCTCAAGCCGTCTCATCAGACTTTAAATTCAGTGAGCCCCATACTTCAATAATTTATCATACTGTCTGGCTGGAGGCTGTGGTTGTGCCATAGGTGTCTGGGGTGGAGCTTGAGCAGGCATACCCCCTGCCATTTGTTGAAACATCGCAGCCATCTACTGTGCAAACTGTGCAGGAAACTGCGGCATTTGTGGGGCTGGTGCTACAGATCCACTGACATTCTATAAAGCTGGGGCTTCTCTTTGTGCCTCAGCTTCAACAGATTGCTCAACTGAGCGATCCCCTTCTTCCATCTCAGTCTAAAGTTAGGGTATCTCCTGAACAAATAACACAAGGAGATTTCCCTCCGTTAGTTCATATTTAAGATGTAATGCAGTGTATGTAACAAATATGGACATTGAGCAATTGTACTTAACAAGGAAAAGACAAAAATTTTTAAGTTAAAACATACTTCAAAAATTTGCTCTGATACCACTAAAACATGTCACACCTTACCCCTCTGTAAGGCATAACATGATCCCGTAGAATACCTAATGAACTACCGAACTTCATCTACCGATAACTCATTAAGTACCCTACAAGGGATTTTAAAGCAATTTTCTTACTTTTGATAAGTGGTGAGCATTTTCTAATAGGTATTTAAAACATTTAATTAAATTTAAAACTAGTTAATATTTTTGGTCCATTTTATTTTTCTGTAAATTTTATAAAAATTTTGGCAGAGTTCCGTTTGTATTTTGAGAAAACAGTTCTTCAAATACCTGAAAAAAAGGCACTTCCAATAATTTCTCAACCACTGCTTCAAATTCATAATCAATCTCAATCAATTTCTCAACACATTTATCAACTTTCAAATTTCAAATCCACTATCCAATGATCATTAAAATACTAGCAATCCATTTCATTCAAATTAAATAAAATAGTTCCATTCATATTTCATTAAGGACAAAACAATTTATATACATCATTACAAAATTTACATTAAGAGAAATTCAACTAAAATTTATTATAAACTTTACACAAGCTTTATACAAGCTGCTCAAGACCGAATTTACATATCTATACATTTATGTGCAATACATACATCAAAAGAAATATTTACAGTCAGGGTATAAATTATACCCGATAACTTCAAGCTGATAGATCCTCACACCTCAAGAAATTACCGCTACTCTTCTAGTCTCTAAATCATGACAAAGAATAAAGCTATCACGAGTACTAGGACTCAGTGGTGCACAACATACTAAAATAATCTTATGCAGAATTTAAATCACATTTATTCAAAAATTTGACTAAACATGAGCATTAAACACAAAATAGGAATTATGAGATTTTGATGCAAACAAGTTCATTTCGTAGTATAATAAGTTCATTTCGAAGTATCAAAACACATTTCATAAAACCCACAATTAGATCATGCCATTCGAAACAAATATAATCTCAATAGCTAGAGGCTAAGGAGAAGTCACATCACAAGGCTAGCTAGCTCAAATATATGGATATCCATTCAAATCCTCTTCTACTGGCACACCTCAACACTTCTCCAGAGAAGGAATCAAAATTCGAAACTAATTACCCCCACTAGTCATGCTAGTGAGGTGTTCAAATATATGGTCATGACATTATGGTTTCAAAACTTATCTTAACAATTCGCTAAACATTGCTATTTCAAATATACACAATAACTTTTACAATTTAAATCAAAACATCATAAATAATATTACAAATAAACTTTCAACAATACAAAGCAAAAGTAAAATACATATTTCATTCACTTTATCAATGAATTTTAAAGCATAGTGATGTTGTGCACAAACCTTAAGCGAGTCGCCTCTTGGCCTTGACTCGGTTCCTCGGGTTCTTTGCCGGTATTCTTTTCAACTGAAACACACAATTTTACAATTTTTTAGTACCATAACTTAGCATAAATCAAAAAATAAATTTAACTTCACTTTTACCTAGCTCTAACGTGCTAAACTCGACGTTCTTGAAATTTTGTGTTTTGAGATTACTATTCACTACACTATTCAAGTTAAATTATTGACTTTCTAAGGCTTAATAGGTATGGGAATTCCAACTTCACCCACATACCACATTTTGGTCACTAAATTTGTTAGTTTTGGTTGTTTATTCAAATTCTAAGTCTTTTAAGCCAATTTGAAAATTTTTAATTTTGGTGTCTAAAGTTACACTGTTCCATTGGTCATCTTACTGTTGGAATTTGGCAAAACTTCCTTCATAGAAAATGTTCCCTATTATCTTAAGTTTATTCTCCTTTTTGAATCACTCCAATTGGAGTTTTTTAGCTCAAGTTATAGCCATTTGAACCATGGTTGCCGGATTGGACTCAACCCAGAATTCTGGGCAATTTTTGGTTCTGGCAGTTTTAGGTCACCAATTTTGGGTGGCCAAATGACTTGGTTAATGGCATAATTTGGGTTTATGTTCTTTTAAAGTTTTAGGTATATACCTCAACTGTCCACTGGTAAAATTTCAGATCATTTAGACCTGCTTAGCTCAAGTTATGACCAAATGAACAAATATTGTTCATTTGGTCAGTTTGTACAGGGTAGACTGTGATTTTCTAAGTTTGGTCACATTGTTCACTAGGTTTTGGTCACTTTTTGGGCATGCTTCCTAAATGAAAATTGTGTCATTTAGTGTCTATTTTCATTCCCAATTGGTCTCATGCCAATTGGACTTGTAAAATTTCATTTTTGGTCCCTCAAATGTAACTTGGTCATGCTGCCAACAGCATGACCATACTCAATCCGAATTCGCTTTCGATTCAAACACTCCTAACACACCTCATTAGGTCACAATTGACCATTTCTCTCCTTAAACTAGGTCAAAGTCATCATTTACAAGTTTCTCACATTTTTGTCTTTAAACCCTAATGTCCAAAACCCTAATTCACATTAATTGTTGCATTTAGCTAATTCAAGCCTTTAATCATAACCATCTAACTACTTAAGGTTCATCTATTCATTCAAACCAATCAAACCATGCAATAAAACCCCCATACATATGCTGGCCAAATTTCAGTCATGGTCCCTCAACAAATTTTTCATTTCATTTAAAGTTTATTTACAAGCTCAATAAGTTAGAAATGTAAGAATCAAACTAAAATTATCAAATTCGCTTACTAACCTTTCTTAGAACTCCAATTCCTTCAAATCTCTATCTTTTGTATTTCTTTCCTCTTTCAATCTTCTTCTTAATTGACTAAAACAAGCTCTAATGAGGTTTTTATGGAAGTTATTAAGGTTTAGTGAAGAATTTCAAGCTCGAGTGCAAGCTTTAGTGGAGGTGTAATAATGGAGAGGGAGAGAGAGATGGGAGACGGCAACATGTGAGGAAGATGACTTTTTGTCTTTTTTTTTTTTTCTTTCTTCTTTTATGTATTTTGTCTTATGGAAGACCTAAAAATCCATTTAATCAAATTTATTAATTATAGGATTTATGACATCATGCATGATGTCATGAATGATGTCATCTCCCTTCACTTTTTCATTTTCCTTCTTTTTTTTTTTAATTTTTCTATTAGTTCTTGTAACACCCTAGGCAAATCCCACATCGACAAAACACGGGAGAGATGCTGGGTTTATAAGTTGGTGGTTCGTAACCCCTATTGACGCGTTTTAAAACCGTGAGGGCTTCGGCTCAGAGCGGACAATATCACTAGTGGGCCGGGCCATTACATTTGTAGTATCAGAGCCGCTTCGCATGCAACCTTGAACGATGGTGGGGCAAACCTCAGCGAGGACGCTGAGTCCCATAAGGGGGGTGGATTGTAACACCCTAGGCAAATCCCACATCGACAAAACACGGGAGAGATGCTGGGTTTATAAGTTAGTGGTTCGTAACCCCTATTGATGTGTTTTAAAACCGTGAGGGCTTCGGCTCAGAGCGGACAATATCACTAGTGGGTTGGGCCATTATATTCGTGTTCATTTGGTCATAACTCTCTCTATACTAGTCCAAATGACCTAAAATTTCACCCATGGAAAGTTTAGACATAGGGCTACACTTTTCATGAAGACTACTTAACCCAGTTTTTCCTTTAACCAATTCAAATTGTTAGCACAAGTTGAGTCACTAAAACTGCCAACCTAGAAATTGTCCAAAAATACTGTTCCTTTGGTATGCTTGACCAGTTTTGGAAAAAATGCCATAACTTGGTCTCTAAAGCTGCAAATTGAGTGAAACTAGTGCCAAAAGTTTTATAAGACATAGCACAACAATTTTTATGTTTTGACCAAGCTCTAGAAACCATTGCATCCTAGGGAAATTATTAGCCAAATTTAGGAATTGAAATCTAGAAAATGGTAAGTTGAACCCAGAATGCCATTTGATACCCGTGTGTTCATTTGGCCATAACTCCCACTAGGAAATTCCATTTGAGATGTCCAATATGATCTAGAAACATGATACTTAGGGCTACAATATTGATTTAGACACCTTTGCCAAATTCTAAGTGTAAAGACCCTAAAAAGAGGGTCAAACATACTGCCCTGAAGTTGGTTATTGCCCTTATAGGATTGAGAGTCCAGGTTAATACACTGACTATAACTCACTATACCAAGCTTGAAAATTATGAATTTGTACCTCGGAGTCCCTAAGACATAGTGGAACATATCTTGTGAAGGAACCTAAGTCTAAAAATGACCATAAAATGATCAAATGACTGGTCAAATTTTATTGACCAGAAATTGTAAATTCTGGACAGCTTAGAGGCAAACGGACCAGTTATGGTATTTTGTCCATAAGTTGAGTTCTATAACCCCAAATTCAGTGATTCAAAAACTGAAATTCAAGTTTAAAACATAGAGGAGCAATTGTTATGAAGGAAGTGTGACTAAATACACATCCTAACCTAATCAAATTCCTAGATAAAGATAACACATCAACATGAACCTAAAGAAAGGTTCATGGGAAAAATGCGATATATGATAATTAAAATACTCATAAAGATAATTAAATATTAAAAATGATATGAATATGTAAATTGGGACTAATGTCCCATTAATATGAAATTAATGGTACCAATGAACAGTACCAGAAAATAGTAACAGTGAATAGTGCTAAATTAATTAAAAATGTTTAATTGCCCATAGTATACCTAGACTTATTTATTTAGTTTGGATAAATTGGTATACCAATTAGGGACTACAGATAGCAGCACTGCCTACCGAGAAAATCATGAACTGACAATATATGTTTGGTATGATTGTTCTACAGGCTATATGCATACTTACTAGCCATTGTGCCTACTTTATTTCTGGCCTTACAAGCCTGACAGCGAGTCTCGTGCCCGACAGCTGGCCTCGTGCCTGACAGATGTATACAGGGTAGACATATGGCTGTCTAACCCGTATACTCCCGTATATCCAGCTTTTATAATTTGTTATAGGTTTCTTGGGCATTGATAATAATTAATTAATACTGAATATACAATAAGTAAACAGGAAAGATCCCAATAATTTTAATTGTTTCCAAAGCGTAATAAAAAAAAATATAAAAGACCCAGAATTTATGATTTGTAAATATTAATTCAATTATTTAATTATTGTTATTATAAATTATGCACCACTAAGCGTTATGCTTAGCGCGTTGGTTTTCATCGCGTAGGTACTGAAGATCAGCAGTCGCCACAATAGTATTTAGACAGAGTTCCTACCAGATCTGCCACCGATCAGAATCACCTCACCAGTCTTTTGTATTTTGGTAGGGCCCATGTGTAGACTAGTATTTTGGTTCATTATGTCTAGTCATGATGTAATTACTAGTTTATGATGTATTTTATTTTGGACTTGAAATGAAAACTTATAATTTATTATCTATGAATTTCCATATAAATGCAATAGATGACACTTCATTTTGAGATCTCATAAATAATTGTAAATGATATGATAAAAGAGAATATGATATGGAAATATGTGAGATGACTATGAATATGTTAACACGTGATAGTGGAACCCGCCAAATGCTAATAAAACAGAGAAGGATCTGTCCGGGTGTCCACAAAAATAAGATATATAAAAAAAAAAAATTTCTACACATAAATTACCTGATTTAAATGACATTAAAATTTAAAATAGACATGACAAGACAAGCTAGGGTGCTCCAGCACCGAATGTGGCACTTCTTGCTCGGCTATACAATAGATGGGTAAGGGGCGTCACATTTAGTGGTATCAGAGCTGGACTCCCTCTAGTACAGTGTGTGGTGCGAGGACACACCGGGCGAAAGCTGGTGGGCTTGTCACGACCCAGGGATGGGGTTGGGACGTGCTTGTTCAACCAGCTGCGCACTGGGGTGGAAACTTCGTGTCCCACATCGGAAACGGGAAGAAAAGATTTGGGCCATATATGTGGGAGCCTTCCTCACACAGTCGGTAGCGCTTTTGGGAATGAAACCTCCCAAGGGACAAATCCGTGAGGCCCATGGGCCAAAGCGGACAATACTAACTGGAGAAGGATCGGGCTGTTACAGTTCTTTAATTTAATTCTCGATTTCAAAATTTTCTTTTCTCCGATTTTATTTGATAGTTAGGTCAGGCGTCAGCTCTCGGGGCCAATTGACCAAATTGCCCTTCGCCGGTTCAACCCGGTTTGCAAATAATTTAATATTTCTTCTGGCTCGCTGACCTAATTATTTGACTGACTTAACAATATCTCCCTTATTCCTTAATATTTTTGTGTAAATCTAGTGTCTAAAATTAACTTCGAATCTTATGAATCTTTTCCAATTGGATTTGCATTCATATCTGTTGTGGTTAATGATTTATGAATTTTACAAAAAAGTAGTACGATTCTGTCACTTAGAAAAGTTATGATCTATGTAGACCATTCGGCTAGGGTTTTATTTGATTTATAAATTTTATGATATTGTATGATATGTAGACTATCTTCTGTAATTTTTTATGATTTTTAGGCATGTATAACTATTTTTAAAAAATCAGATTTCTTGATACCGTTAATTTGCCAGAATTTAAAAATTGTATACTTATGCATGTTCTTGTATTTTCTTGGGTTTTAATTGATATTTGATCTATTTTTCTGTGTTCTTTTAATTCAGGAAGTGTTATGAAGTGTTTGGATCATGTTAGAAGAGTTAGACCATTAGGTAGTTGTAACTAATTAGGAATCTTAACCCTTTAGGAGACTAGAGTTAGAATCCAATGTAAATTGTTATTAATATTTTCTTTATCTCATTTATTTTCTTTAGTTTCTTTATTTTTTATTACAAACAAAATTGGTAAGTAGCCCTAAGGTAAGTACCAAAGAGGGCATTTACGTGGAGCTTATATGGAGCTAAATGGGAGTAAGCCAGGGATATCATTGCCATACTAGAAGAGAATACCCTTTTTTAAGGGTAGCATGCCCCAATGGCAACTGCATTTACCAACAGGTAAGTAGCTCTAAACTTCTCGAATAACCATTGGCATGAAATTGTAGTAATAATATAACTTTTATTTGGTAAATTAAAATTAACTTTGTTTTTAATTTAACTAACCTTTGCATGTAATTAATTTAAATAAATACTTTGTAAATTAAAATTAATCTTGTTTGTAAATTAAACTAACATTGGCATGCAAATAAATTTAATTTAATACTTGGTAATTGTAAAATAAATTTGCATGTTAGAAATCTTTATTAAGTTGTGATTGTTTGGGCCTTATGTGATATTAGAATAAATTGCACATGTACATAATTAACTTAGTTCAATTATCCTTAGGGTCACTTGGTGAAAATTAATTAATTAGGTTAAATAGAAATGTAGGGTTATTTGAAATTGAATTGTTTGTAAATTAAATTCTCAATAATAAATTAATTTTAGTCATCTGGTAAATATCATTTAAATAATTAGCAACCCAATAGATAGGAATTACTTGTGCATAAAAATTGTGTGTAAACAACAACCCTTTTGTGAATTACTTACGTGTGTAGGATTAGAATTGCATTTTTTAGGATAAAGTTTAATAAAGGAATAATAAATAAGACTTCTAGAAATATTAGTAGAGGACTGGCACTCAAATCAATGAGGTTAGACTAGGCGTAAGGGGTGCCTAACACCTTCCCCTTACGTACCCATTATCTCAAACCTAGACATTGGGCTATGGTAATGACGGTTGTGGAAACTCTACAAGGAGTAAGTTGCCATCCATGACCCTCGGAAGAAACACTAAATATGTCTCGGTTATTACCCGAGTGGCGACTCCTGTTTATCTATGCCTTCGTGGCATAAATCCTTAGTACCGTGGTAGTGTTATGGGAAGACAGTACTTACCAGTGGTTTGATTCTATTAGGATTGTATGAAGTGCATGTCTAGGAAATACTATCTAAGGAGGTGGTACTTAAGTGAGACCATTGTGACTCCACCATCTTTCCTGGGCATTACATGGTGCATTTTATATAATTGCAATGGATAATATTTCGCCTCACGCCCCCCTTCCTACAGTTTGGTGACTCCACTGGGGACTAAATGGATAGTTACTCCAACATGTTTCTATTAGTCTAATATTATTCCTTTGTTAAACTTTTTGCATTGCACTACACTATCACACGGATCGCCCTTACCCTTTTAGCCTCATTAGTACTAGCCAAGGAGACCATGGTTTTACTCGAGCTATGACGAATTGGTGAATGCTAGCACCCCATGCTCGTACCTTCGAGTATATAAAAGAGCCACAGCTCTTACCGTTGTGCTTAATGGACAAGCTCTCGCATGGGTGACCCTTTTCTTACCCAATAAAGCCCATGAGCCATAGATTTCAACCCTAGGTACCCCGTAGATTTTTGTTATGCTGGATTCATATCCTTACTGTTCAAACCATAAGTTCTAGTGGTAGTTGAGATGAACCTAGGCCTATGCATAAACCCAATGTGTGTATAGGCCCAAGTCCATTTTAAAACCCATGTTAAGCAAGAGGGTGCTTACTTATGGTTAAACTTTAAGGATACAAATCATTTGTTTATAGAGGAAAGGTCGTCCTGGACCACCTCCTGTTGGTGCATCTAGTGTACCGTAGCCTAGGATAGAATTTTTTTTCTTACCCTACACATGAGAGTTAAAGGTATAAGGGGGCGAAGATTCAGTTCTGGAGACATTTTTTTCGGTTTATCATTTAGTCTTTGGTCCGATTTTAGTTCGGTTTATACAGTTCGGTTTTGGTTCAATTTTGGTCGTATTAGTATGATTCAGTTTTGGTTCTGTAAAGGCAAAGGTAAAAATTAAAGTGCATATTCATGCATTCATGCATTTCATTTGTACATAGCATAAGATGTTAAAACCTTGTATTTTTTTCTCTTGTAGTAAACATAGCTTCAGAACACATCAGGAAGACTTCTAATCAGGTTACTTGCGTTAGGGAGGGAAAGAGATTAGTAAGAGTTACACCTGCACAAGCTAAAATGGAAGACACTAAGGTCATGTTTAGACAGATGCTTGAAGAAGCTTTGAATGCCAAGATGGCTAAGCTTGAAGGAAAAATCATGGCCAACTTTGAGAAGAAGCTAGAGATGGGTTGGCCTAGTGATGTTCAAGTGAAAAAGCCCGAAGAAGAGACTAGTAAAAAGAAGGCCTTTGATGACGTTTGGGATGAAGAAGATTATCTCCAAGACAAGGCCAAAAAGAAAGAAAAGGGGACAAGTGAGGAGATTAGAGTTGTTACTGAGATGATGGAAAAACTTCAGGCCAGTGTGACAAAGCAAGCTAAATTCTTGGAATGAACATTAGATGAAGATGACTTTGACATCCAGTTGGATGGAAATCTACTTGAAAAATTCAAGATGCCTGATTTGGCTAAATTCGATGGTACTGGTGACCCAAAAACCCACCTCAAGTCTTATCTTATAGTCATGAAAACAACTGGTTTGAATAAGAACCAAGTCACTCAGTTCTTTTCTATGTCACTAGAGGGGGTTGCATCTTCATGGTATCATGGGCTAGAAGCCACTGTGAGAAAAGATTGGGAGGAGCTAGTTAGGAGATTTGTGTAACAATGCTAACCTATACTGCCAATTCCATCAAACCCATGGCCATGACACTGATAGATGTTTTCGGCTAAAACACGAAGTTCAAGACCTGATCGATGCTAAGAAAATAGCTGACCCAGAAAATCGACCCAATACACGCACCAACCCAATGCCCAACCATAATGTTCCACCTCTACCAGGACTTTACATGATTTCCACCACCTCAATTGACCCTGACCAAATTCTCAACCTTATCCAACCTATCCAAAAGCTTGATGAACCTCGATGCAGAATGGCAATTGATATTTGGGATAGTTCGGTGATGAGGAAGGTTTGTTAGATGTTTGGGTTGACTCTGACGGAGAGGAAAAGAGTAGGGTGAGCCACATGACCAAGAGTGGTAGATATTATCCTGATCCACCCATGGAGAAGGACAACGTGAGAGGGAAAGCCAAGGTGTTGGCTGAAGAGGACACAGATGAAGAGGATGATCAGTTCCTTAGGCAATTGAAAAGGATTCAGGCTAGCGTAACGGTCTGGGAATTGCTATTGGCATCAGAAAAACACAGAACCGCACTGACCAAGGCCCTGAGTGTACTCAAGTCTCCACGGAGATAACTCCAGAAGAGATTGCCAAAGTTGTGCTTATAGAAGATGGGGGTCATATTACTTTCTTTGATCATGATCTCCCAGCTGAGGGGAGAAACCATTGCAGGGCTCTGTTTGTGACCGCCGAGGTTGGAGGGTGGAAAGTGCCTTGTGTGATGATAGATGATGGGTCAGCCATCAACGTATGCCCTATGAAGATCTTGCCAAAATTAGGAATTTTTATATCTAAACTAACTAGTTCTGATCTGGTTATCAGGGCCTATGATGATTCAAAGAGAAACATGATAGGGGTATTCAAGACTATGGTTAAGGTGGGGCTTATAGAAACTGAAGTTGAGTTCACTGTGCTAGACATCCCCATGACATCTCCTTATTGTTGCGTAGAATCTGGTTCCATCCCTTAGGTGGAGTCCCCTCTACACTCCACCAAAAGATCAAGATCCCGCACTAAGATGGTATAATCACCGTCAATGCTGAAAGAGATGGGGAAGTGGCTATGCTGCAAGTGGATGGTTCAGTACCCCTATTGTCTAGTTTCCAAGTTATTGGGATCTATGGAGATTGGATGGACCCTAGGGTGGCCACTATGATGAAAGAGATGAAGTTTTTTCTGGCATGGGTCTGGGAAAATGAGCTAATGGCTTAGTGACTTTTCCTGAAATAAAGGGGCAGATCACTAGATATGGGCTGGGCTATCAGCCAACTGAAGATAAAGAGGGACTCAAGCCCCCCAAGTTTATCAGGGAGGGTGCAATTGCATGGACTAATGACCAAAAGCTACCGCATGTTGAGGAATTAGAATAAGAGGCCAGTGCCATCAAGTTAAGGTCTGCATGGAAGCTAAACACCTGGACCTACACCTCTAAGTTTGAGTATGTCTTTTGTAATGCTCACAGTAGTGATACTGATATTGTTATTTCTGATGTCCTTGATGACGATTTTAAGGCAAAAATAAATAATATGACTAGTCCTTTTGCTTATTTGTTTGATGTTTATCCTAATGGCTACACGCATGGCATTCATAATCATTTAGAATCTGTTTCTGTTAATGCATTAAAATCAATCTCTATTAATTCGGGTACACCAGATGATCCTAAAGACATTAAGTTAGCTGAAGATTTAACCCAAAAAGAAAGAGATAAATTTGTAGCCTTATTAATAAAGCACCAAGAAGCATTTGCCTGGTCTTATAAAGATATACCGGGAATTGATCGAGACATAGTACAACACAAGATCCCCATAGACCCTAACATGAGGCCAGTAAAATAAAAGAAGCGTCGGCTTAGGCCAGAATGGGAAGAAAAGATAGCTCAAGAGGTGAAAAAGCTCATTGAGGCTGATTTCATTGAAGTAATTGAGTATCCCAAGTGGTTAGCCAACATTGTGCCAGTACCCAAGAAGGATGGGCGAGTTCAGATGTGTGTAGATTATAGGGACCTGAATAAGGCTACTCCTATGGATGATTTCCCATTGCCTCACATCGATGTGCTTGTTGACAGTGCTGCTTACATGGCCATGTACTCTTTCATGGATGGTTTTTTGGGATATAATCAGATCCTCATGGATTTGATAGATAAAGAAAAAACAGCTTTTATCACTGAATGGGGGACTTATTGTTATAAGGTTATGCCTTTTGGGCTAAAAAATGCTGGTGCGACTTATCAGAGAATGGCTACTATGTTGTTTTATGACATGATGCACAAAGAAGTTGAAGTATATATGGATGACATGGTAGTAAAATCCCCAACTAGGGAGAGACATTTTGAGGCATTAGAGAAGTTCTTTTAGAGGGTCATCAAGTATAAATTGAGACTGAACCCTAGCAAGTGTGTGTTTGGGGTCACTTCAGGCAAACTGTTAGGGCATATGATCAGTAGGAAAGGGACTGAGGTTGACCCAGATAAGGTGAAGGCAATCTAGGAGATGCTAGCCCCGAGAATAGAAAAAGAGATTAGAGGTTTCTTAGGAAAATTACAGTATATCAGTAGGTTCATAGCTAGGCTCACAACTACCTGTGAACCAATTTTTAAGCTACTAAGAAAGAATTAGCCAGTGGTGTGGAATGAGCAATGTCAAGAAGCATTTGAAAAGATAAAGCAATACTTGAGCAATCAACCAATTTTGTCACCACCCATCCCTAGCATCCCTCTAATCCTCTACCTATCAGTGGAAAACATGGCCCTGGGGGCAATGTTGGCACGAGAAGTAGAGAATCTGGAGAGGGCCATCTATTACATCAGTAAGAAACTCCTTGCTTATGAGGAGAATTATTCACTAATAGAAAGAACCTGTCTGGCTGTAGTATGGGCAACTAAGAAGTTAAGGCACTACTTTCAGACCCATCGAGTTATTGTAGTATCCCGGATGGATCCTTTAAAGTACCTATTTGAAGTACCGACGCTAGTTGGAAAATTGGCCAAATGGTTAGTCCTACTGTCTGAATTTAATATTGTGTATGAGACTCGAAAAACCATCAAAGGGCGTGTAGTGGCCGAATTTCTTTCTGAAAATCCAGTTAATGAAGGGGAAGAAGTCAAAACAGCCTTTCTGGATGAGAGTCTCAAGCTAGTAGAGGTCCTGCCATGAAAAATGTACTTTGATGGGGCCATGAATAAGAGCGGAGCCGGTATATTTTGGAAGCACCGAATGGAGAACAATTATTAATGTCAAAAAGGCTATGTTTCCCAACCAGTAATAATATTGCAGAGTATGAGGCTTGCATTTGTGGCCTAGAGGCATTAATAGTTGTTGGGGCCAAAAAAGTGGAGGTGTTCGGAGATTCAATGCTAGTGGTTTCCCATGTTAAATGTGAATGTGAATTGAAAGAAGAAAAGTTAAGGCCATACTTGGAGTATGCTAAGAAACTATTATTTAGGTTTGAGGAAGTGACAATGAAGCACATTCCTAGAGCTCAGAACCAGATGGCTGATGCTCTAGCCATGCTCACATCCTTATGGGAGAAGGGTGATCAGAAGCTGACCCAGCCAGTTATCCTGATGAGGAGTAGAATCCCATGCTATGAAGGGTTAATAATGGCACATTTAAATCTAGAAGATGAGATGAAATGGTATGAGGACATAAGAAGATATTTAGAGGTAAGAGAATACCCACAGTCAGCCAATAGTAGGGATAGAGCTACAATTCGTAGATTAGCCACTCATTTCACTTTGGCTGGGGGACAACTCTACAAAAGGTTCTTCGAAGGATTATTGCTCTTATGTGTGATGAAAAAGCAATCTGAGCAGATAATGGAGGAAGTACATGCAGGAGTGTGTGGTCCTCACATGAACGGAAGGGTATTAGCGGGCAAAATTTTAAGATTGGGCTATTACTGGTCTACCATGGATACTGACTGCGCTAAATTTGTGAAAAGATGCCATGAGTGCCAAATCCATGGGAATTTAAATCACCTACCGTCCTGTGAACTCTACAGTATGACTTCACCATGGCCATTCTCAATATGGGGCATAGACATTATTGGGAAGATTTCTCCCACGGCTTCTAATGGCCATAGATTTATCATTGTGGCAATTGACTATTTCACCAAGTGGGTTGAAGCTGAATCTTATAAAGTAGTAGGGGCCAAACAGATAAGTAAGTTTGTGCGAAAGAACTTGATTTGCAGGTTTGGGGTACCCCATGAGATAGTATCAGATAACGGCAGCCAGTTCAAAGGTGATTTCTTAGAATTAATTACCGAATTCAATATTAAGCATCACAAGTCCTCACCATACAGGCCATAGACTAATGGAGCAGTAGAAGCGGTAAATAAGAATGTGAAAACCATTCTGAGAAAAATGGTTGAAACCTATAAGGATTGGCCTGAGAAACTCCCTTATGCTCTTTGGGGTTATCGCACTACTACAAGAACCTCCACAGGGGCAACTCCATTCTCTTTAGTGTGTGGGACTGAAGTAGTGCTACCCATTGAGCTAGAGGTCAAATCCTTGAGAGTGATACTAGAAGTTAAGATTCCGTAAAATGAGTGGGCCCAGAAAAGATATGAAGAACTAGCTTTGATTGATGAGAAGAGGATGTGAGCCTTGTATCATATGCAGGCTTATCAAAGGAAGATAGCAAGGGCCTTTAATAAGAAGGTGAGGCCAAGAAAGATCAAAGAGGGAGACATGGTTTTCAAACAAGCTCAGCCCATCCCTTTTGATCCAAGAGGAAAGTTTAAGCCAAACTGGGATGGTCCATACATAGTAAAAAAGATCTTGTCAGGAGGTGCTGTATGAATATCAGACATGGATGGGAATGAATTTCAAGAACCAGTCAACTTAGACAAGCTCAAATGGTACTTTATGTGAGATAGGCCCGCTAGGCTATAAACTTACAAAAGACGGTCTAGGCAAAAGTAAGGGTAAAAAAAAAAAATGCTAGATTGAAAACTTGCGAAAGGCAGTCTAGGCAAAAGGAGAGATGAGAGAAGATCTGGATGGAAAACCTGAAAAGGTCATTCAGTAGGTTATAAAGCTTATTTCTAACTTTGGAAGGTTAGAAATTTGGCAAAACCAAATGTAAGAGAGAGTAATGGTGTACCTGAATAAATAAAGAAGTTTTTATTGCATTAACCAGGAATAGGTTTTATTTAATTATGATTGTGAATGTTTGTGTCTTGAGGGATACATCAAATGATTAAGTAATTGAACCACATTGTTTTTGTTTAATTTATCCCTTGTGAGCATGACAGAATAGGTGTTTGATATGAATGCCCTAGTGATTGTTTAATTTCAAAAAAAAAAAAAAAGAGCTCGCTAGGTGGAAAACCCAAAAGGGCCTCTTAGGCAAAAGTTAGAGCAAGCCCGCTGAGATGAAAACTCGAAAGAGCATTTCAGGCAAAAGTTAGGGCACAAAGAATTGAGTTCATGGAAGAGAAAGAAGTCAAGGCAGAACAAGGCTTTGAAATAGCTATAGAATAATGAAGCATGGGGGAGAGAACAAGAAGAACAATCAGAGGGAAATTATATTTTGACCTTAAGGAAGTCTTTTTAGTGAACGGTTTTCCTCAAAAATTTTGAAGCTAAAAGAAAGTTTTTGCAAAAGAGGTCCCTCAGAGGACTATGTTTTTTTATAGAATCTCCAATAAAATTTGCATGCCCATGATAGGAAGCAGCATACAAGAAGCACAAAAATTACAAAAAAGAGTTTTGAGACTCAGTCATCTCAATTCTTTCAAATCATGAAATAGATATTTTTTTGGTAAGTCCTTAGACATTATTTAGGGCGCACGACATAGTTGTGTAAGGCATAGAAGAACATGCATCAACATGTCACCTGTAGGTGTGTAAGGCATAGAATAACATGCATCACCACAGTTTTAAGTGTCGAACTACGAGGGGGTCTGATTCTTCCTCAAGATAGTGAGGGAGATACGTAGGTAGTTTAGGATCGTGGTCCTAAATAAAAACCCACAACATTTCATGACAGATGTTTTTTGGTAAGTCCTTAGACGTTGTTTAGGGCACATGGCATAGTTGTATAAGGTGTAGAAGAACACGCATCAACATGTCACCTGTAGGTGTGTAAGGCGTAGAAGAACATGCATCACCACAGTTTCAAGTGTCGAACTACGAGTGGGTCTGATTCTTCCTCAGGATAGCGAGGGGGATACGTAGGTAGTTTAGGACTGCGGTCCTAAATACGAATCCACAACATTTCAAATCACATAGTTGCCATTGTCATGAGACCGTAGCTAGTCCCCCATGACACAGAGTGTATCGACAGAGCAAGATGCACTCAATTTTCACATGACACAGTTATCACTGTTATGAGACCGTAGCTAGTCTCATGATGCAGAGTGTATCAATAGAGCAAGATACACTCATTTTTCACATGAACAGTTATTACTATTATGAGACCGTAGCTAGTCTCATAAGATAGAGTATGTCGATCGAGCAAGATATACTTGATCCTCATAGCCAATGTTTCATAGTTATTAGAAATTTGAGTTTCACTTTGACGAAAGTTGAGCAATGTTTTCACATTGATTTTAACTTTCGCCAAAGTGGGGGGCAAACTGTAGACCCTTATTTTGTGATGAGTATGTGCATTGAGGCCGTGGGAAACCCGATGATGAAAAAATTATATGACTGTAAGATGTAATTGGAGGCATGGAGCTGAATTATTAATTTCGTGGCGTGATCTTGAAAAAAAATAATAATAATAATAATAAAGTTTTGGGGAAATTAATTAAATTAATTTTTGAATAAAATTTTATTTTGTTTAAATTTAATATGGGTAGTTCTTAAATGGATCTAATTAAGTTTAATTGGGCTCCATGGGCCTAAGAAAGCCTACTTAGGAATTTTAAATGGGACCCATTTAATTATTTTTTGAAAATTAAAATAACAAAATATCTCTCTCCCCATTGGCCCTACTCTCTTCCTCACTCCCTATTGGTGCCACCCCCTTTCTCTCTCTTCCTATTGGTTGGAACACCTCACCCATATCCCAATCTCACCCAAATTCATCAATCTCAGTTGTTTAAGTTATCTGAACCTTATCACCCTAGGACTCCAAACCCTACCATACCTCTTCCTCACTTCCTATTGGTGCCTTCCCCTTCCCCTCTCTTCCTATTGGTTGAAACACCTCATCCATATCTCAGCCTCACCCAAATTCTGGAATCCTAATTGTTTAAGTTATCTGAACTTTATCACCCTAGGACTCCAAATCCTATCGCACCTCTCTCTCAAAATCCTATAAATACCCCACTGATAAAAAATAAAAAGGGGAGATGGGAGGAAAGAGGAAAAGAAAATTTAGAGCTATAAGAAATTTAGAGATATTCAAGACTCGTTGAGTTCTTTCTTATTTTTTTCTTTTCTTGAACAAGATTTTCATACAAGATTTCTGAAAGGTCAGTTCTTTATTGTTTTCTTTTCAAGATCTATGCCACACAATATTTTAATTCTATGCTCTTTGTCTTCAATTTATTTTATATGTTCATATAGATCATATAATCATGTTTAATTTGAGGGGATACACAACTCTGCACATGTTTAGTTTCTGTCTCTCGTATTTTTATTATTTTTCTTTATTTTTTGAATCTGTAAAAAATTTGTAAAAATTATATTCATATTCTACACGAAATTCCATTAATTTTAGGATCAAGAATCACAAAAAAAGCTTTAATATTTTGCAAGTTATGGCTATTTGAAATTAGGGTTCCTATAAAATCTAATTTGTAGGATATCCGATTTTTGGAGCCCATATCTCCCTTGTTCCTTAATATTTTTGTGTAAATCTAGTGTCTAAAATTAACTTCAGAATCTTATGAATATTTTCCAATTGGATTTGCATTCATATCTATTGTGATTAATGAGTTATGAATTTTACAAAAAAGTAGTATGATTCTGTCACTTAGAAAAGTTATGATTTATGTAGACCATTCGGCTAGGGTTTTATTTGATTTATAAATTTTATGATCTTGTACGATATGTAAGCTGTCTTTTATAATTTTTTTATGATTTTTAGGCATGTATAACTATTTTTAAAAAATTAGATTTCTTGCTACCGTTAATCTGCTAGAATTTAGAAATTGTATATTTATGCATGTTCTTGTATTTTCTTGGGTTTTAATTGATATTTGATCTATTTTTCTGTGTTCTTTTAATTCAAGAAGTGTTATGAAGTGTTTGGATCATGTTAGAAGACTTAGACCATTAGGTACTTATAACTAATTAGGAATCTGAACCCTTTAGGAAACTAGAGTTAGAATCCAATGTAAATTATTATTAATATTTTATTTATCTCTTTTATTTTCTTTAGTTTCTTTATTTTTTATTACAAACAAAATTAGTAAGTAGCCCTAAGGTAAGTACTAAAGAGGGCATTTGCGTGGAGCTTATATGGAGCTAAACGGGAGTAAGCCAGGGATATCATTGCCATACTAGAAGAGAAGACCCTTTTTTAAGAGTAGCTTGCCCCAATGGCAACTGCATTTACCAACAGGTAAGTAGCTCTAAACTTCTCGAATAACCATTGGCATGAAATTATAGTAATAATATAACTTTTATTTGGTAAATTAAAATTAACTTTGTTTTTAATTTAACTAACCTTTGCATGTAATTAATTTAAATAAATACTTTGTAAATTAAAATTAATCTTATTTGTAAATTAAACTAACATTGGCATGTAAATAAATTTAATTTAATACTTGGTAATTGTAAAATAAATTTGAATGTTAGAAATCTTTATTAGGTTGTAATTGTTTGGGCCTTATGTGATATTAGAATAAATTATACATGTACATAATTAACTTAGTTCAATTATCCTTAGGGTAACTTGGTGAAAATTAATTAATTAGGTTAAATAGAAAAGTAGGGTTATTTGAAATTGAATTTGTTTGTAAATTAAATTCTCAATAATAAATTAATTTTAGTCTTCTGGTAAATATCATTTAAATAATTAGCAACCCCATAGATAGGAATTACTTATGCATGAAAATTATGTGTAAATAACAACCCTTTTGTGAATTACTTGTGTGTGTAGGATTAGAATTGCATTTTTTAGGATAAAGTTTAATAAAGGAATAATAAATAAGACTTTTAGAAACATTAGTAAAGGACTGGCACTTGAATCAACGAGGTTAGACCAGGCGTAATGGGTGCCTAACACCTTCCCCTTACGTACCCACTATCCCAAACTTAGACATTGGGCTATAGTAATGACGGTTGTGGAAACTCTGCAAGGAGTAAGTTGCCATCCATGACCCTCGGAAGAAACACTGAATATGTCCCGGTTATTACTTGGGTGGCGACTCCTGTTTATCTATGCCTTCGTGGCATAAATCCTTAGTACCGTGGTAGTGTTACGGGAAGACAGTACTTACCAGTGGTTTGATTCTATTAGGATTGTATGAAGTGCATGTCTAGGAAATGCTGTCTAAGGAGGTGGTACTTAAGTGAGACCATTGTGACTCCATCATCTTTCCTGGGCATTACCTGGTGCATTTTATATAATTCCAATGGATGAGATTTCGCCTCACGCCCCCCTTCCTACACCAGGCAATAAAGGAAAAGAGGTAGCTTTGATTGCATTTTCTTTTACTGGAAAGTCCAACAAGAAGAAGGGCAATAAGAGAAAGAAACCTCAGATTCCTGGTCCTTCCAAGAAAATAGCTAAACAGAAAGGGAAGACTAAAGCTGATGGAGGCAAAGGAAAGAGTTTCCACTGCCAGAAGGATGGGCACTGGAAAAGGAACTGCCCAGAGTATCTTGCTTCTCTGAATGATAAGAAGGATAGACCTTTGGAAGGTATGTCCATATCTTGTTATTTAGATTCTGATGATATTCATAGTTCATCTATAGCTTGGGTTTTAGATACTGGTGCCAGTTCTCACATTTCTCATGATATGTAGGAACTAGCAAATAATAGCAGCTTGCATTCTCAAGATGTTAGAATCCGGATTGGCAATGGCTCAACTGTTGAAGCTTTAGCCATAGGATCTAAATCTTTTTACTTGTTTACACATGTTTTGTGTTTGGATAATATTTTATATGTACCTGATGCTTTTAAGAACATCATTTCTATATCTAGTTTGACTAGAAATGGCTACGAATTTCAGTTCACAGATGATTTTTGTAATATTTATTTTGGAAATAAATATGCTGGTTCGGGTTATATGAATGATAGTCTTTATTATTTGGATAATAATGACAAACACAAAATAAATGCAAGTGATCTAAATGAATGCAATGCCATGGTGAAAACCAACTCAAGTTCAAAATATATTTGGCACTTAAGGTTATGTCATGTTGCAGAAGATAGGATTTCAAAACTGGAGAAAATGAGGATTCTTTCCTCATTGTGCTCTGAGCCTACTCCAACTTGTGAATCTTGCCTTCAGGACAAAATGACTAGATCACCCTTTGTTAGACAAGGGCTAAGGGCTGAAAATATTTTGGGGCATATACATAGTGATGTATGTGGTCCATTTAAAGAAATAGCTAGAGGCAGTTTTCATTACTTTATTACCTTTACTGATGATAAATCAAGGTTTGGGTATTTGTATTTGATGAAATACAAACATGAATCCTTTGAAAAGTTCAAAGAATTTAAATCTGAAGTAGAAAATCAAACAAGAAAGAGTATTAAAGCTCTTTGATCAGATCATGGAGGTGAATATTTGAGTATTGAATTTTGTGAATACTTGAGAGAGCACGGCATTGTTTCCCAGCTGACTCCTCCAAGAACACCAAAGCTGAATGGTGCATCTGAAAGGAGAAATCGTACCCTATTGGATATGGTACGTAGTATGATGAGCTATACTGATATGCCAATCTCCTTTTGGGGATTTGCATTAGAATCAACTTTGTATATTCTGAATATGATTCCATCAAAATCAGTTTCTTCCACACCTTATGAGATATGGCAAGGAAGAAAACCAAGCCTTAAGCATGCTAAGATTTGGGGTTGACCAGCTTATATCAAAAAGTTGAACACTGATAAATTGGAAACAAGATAAGAAAAGGGTCGATTTGTTAGATATCCAAAAGTCCAAAAGATAGTTTTGGATATTATTTTTATTTGCCTACTTGACTAAATGTTGTGGTAAGTAGAGATGCCATATTTATTGAACAACAATTTGTTCAAGAAGGAGGCAAAGGAAGGCAAATAGAGTTAGAATTGGAGAATTCTGACCAACCAACAGATCAGATGGATATGGATCCATCTAGTCAACCTACATCCATTGATGAAACATCTACAGCTATTCCTCATAGAACAACCAGGGTATCTCACCCACCAGTGAAATATGGTTTCCTTCATGAAGAAGAACAAGAGTTGTCTACTCATGAAGAAGTAGATCATGGAGATGATCCACTTACCTATGAAGAACCTATATCAGATATAGACCCTTCAAAATGGATTGATGCTGTGAAATCTGAGATTGATTCCATGTATAAGAATCAAGTTTGGGATCTTGTTGACCCACCCAAAGGTATTGTACCTATAGGGAACAAATGGGTTTCAAGAAGGAAATTGGTTCTAATGGAAAGGTAGAGACCTATAAGGTAAGGTTAGTAGCGAAAGGGTTTCTCCAAAGGCAAGGAATCGACTATGAGGATACTTTCTCACCTGTTGCCATGCTTAAATCAATTAGGATTCTATTAGCAATAGCTGCATACTATGATTATGAGATTTGGTAGATGGATATCAAAACAGCTTTTCTCAATGGATACATTGAAGAAAACATTTTCATGGAACAACCTAGGGGTTTTGAATCCCAAGATGGTTCCAAGGTATGCAAGCTAAAGCGATCCATTTATGGGTTGAATCAAGCTTTGAGGAGTTGGAACATCTGTTTTGATGAAGCCATTAAATCATTTGGTTTTATCAAAAATGAGGATGAGCCATATGTATATAAGAAGGTTAGTGACAGTGCTATCATTTTCCTTGTCTTATATGTGGATGACTTACTATTGATGGGTAATGACACAGGTATATTGACAACTGTAAAGGTATGGCTGTCAAATACATTCTCCATGAAAGACTTAGGGGAAGCAACCTATATTCTTGGGATTCTCATCTATAGAGATAGAGCGAAAAGAATAATTGGTTTATCCCAAAGTCTATACTTGGAAAAGGTGTTAAAGAGGTTTAACATGCTTGATTCCAAGAGAGGATTGTTACCAGTGAGACATTGTATCCACCTTTCTAAAGAGATGTCTCCAAAGATACCTGAAGAAAGAGATAAAATGGCCAGGATTCCATATGCTTCAGCTATTGGAAGTTTAATGTATGCAATGTTGTGTACTAGGCCGGATATCGCATATGTTGTTAGTTTGACTAGCAGGTATCAATCCAATTCATGTTTGGAACACTAGATAGCTGTCAAGAATATCCTTAAGTACTTGAGAAGAACTAAGGATTTATTCTTAATCTATGGAGGTGGAGACTTGCAATTGGATGGTTATACTGATTCTGATTTCCAATCAGACATCGATGATAGAAAGTCTACCTCTGGATATGTGTTCATTTGTAATGGAGGTGCAGTTAGTTGGAAGAGTTCCAAACAGAGTACGACTGCAGATTCCACCACCGAGGCTGAGTATATTGCTGCATCAAATGCTGCAAAGGAAGCTATTTGGATAAAGAAGTTCATGAAAGAACTTACAGTAGTTCCTTCCATTGAGTCAGCAGTTCCACTACACTGTGACAACAATGGAGCAGTCATACATGCTAAGGAAACCAGGTCTCACCAGAAATTCAAACACATAGAAAGGCGCTACTACATTATCTGAGAAATAGTTAGGCGAAGCGATGTAGCCATGCAGAAAATAGCATCAGCTGAAAATCCAGCTGATCCATTCACTAAGCCTATGTCGCAGACTCAGCTAGACCGACATCTTGAGAAGATGGGTCTAAGATATTGTAATGAAGGGTTCTAGTGCTAGTGGGAGATTGTTAGTAGTATGCCCTAGAGCATATCATTTAGTATGTATCTTGTACATCTTTTATTAATAAAAGGCATTTTCACTTTTCCGTTTACATAATATTTTTATGTGTAATAGAAAAGGTCCATTGATATTTTATTAAAAATATTATTCTTAAGTTGTTAAGAATATGAGTGACAGTATCTCTAGCACAAAGTATCATAAATAGGTTCATAATCGAGGATACTTCACAATAAGGACATGACTTCAAAAAGATTGCATTCATGTTTGTTCCTAAGTTATTTATATGAGATATAAATAAGATGGAATGGTGAGTCTCGTGCAATATAACAAACATGATAGGCACTTATACATGATAAGTAGGTCAAACCAGTGACACTTATGACAAGCACATGGAGTTTACTCTTATCAATGCATTGTCATAAATCATATCAGTGCATATAATCTTTAGACCTGAGATAGCACAATTATCTTGTATATAGGTGGTTTGAGTTTGATACTGCTTTCATACTTGTACTATGTATGGGTATATGGGCATGTGTTGGCTCCTACTAGTTATATATGGAGGTAGGTTGTGACACCCCTTACCCGTCTACAGTATATCCGGGTAAGATATGTCACACGGTGTACCGGCACACTCTATTTTACCTTAATTAATTTTTGTCATAATTTTGAATATAATTTATGAAATATAATTTATTTAAGCCATTTATCAAAATTATTATTTATTTGAGGTTCCGAAAATTTTGTAGAAAATCCGGCAGAGTACCGGCTAAAAATGGAGAAAACAGTTCTTCGGAACCTGTGAAAAACACTTCCAATATTCATATTCAATCATTCTCAAACTTCAATATCATAATCTCAACAATTTTCAATTTAAGTTCTCAATCATCCATCACATGTGATAATCAAGTATAAATCACAAATAAACATTCTCTTTTCCATTCACAAACACAATTCTCATTATTTACATGATTATCAAAATACATTTCATAAGTTCAACTACATATGAGAAAATAAAAAAATTAGTTACAAAATACCAAAATGACACCTAGTGTCCTACCAATGCACTGCAGAAGTTGTGGTGACACGGACACTGTGCAGAACTGCAGGATGGACTCACCCAGTCTGCGGTCTACTGGGCTCACGATCTGTATCTCCAGAACCTACGCGTGGCAAAAGCAACGCGCTAAGCAATAATGCTTAGTGGTGCAATAATAAAATAAAAGAAAGTAGCAGAAAATAAATATGTATATGTCTTATTTGTTTTGTATCTGTTATATTCATTTATTTCTTTAACTTTGTCCATTTTCATTCATTTGGTTGCCCAAGTAACCTATACTAGACGACTGGACTGGATAAATGGGTAAACTGGCACTGGGTATCTAGTACCTCGGGCCGTCACACCATCGGTCACATATGCATCTCCCGGTGTGCAACAGAACAGCTAATAAGCTGTAAATAGTATTAGGCACGAGGCCAAGTCTCAACACAATATGAAAATGGCTAAAAGCCATAAAATCACAGAAAGACATAATGCCATGTGCAGTACTGCTAACTAAACCCTATTGGCATGCCAAACTATCCAAACCAATCTTGTTAGGTATACTAGGGCATTTGATACTTTTGAATTCTTCAATTTTTGAATTTCAAGTTTTTGGTGTCACTATTCACTTCATTGGTCAACAAAAATGTTGACTTTTGGATAGAAAATAGGTACATTGGTTTTAACACTCCCAATGTACCACATTTTACATTTAAAACTTGTTGGAATTGAGCACCCCTACCATTTCTAAACTTAAAAACAAGAGGGCAGAATTTTCAATTTTTGAAGCCTAAATTTACTGTTCCATTAAGCACTGTTGCAGTGGGAATTTGAGGAAATGGTAAACATGAAAGTTGTTCCTTATTTTGTCTAGTTGAATTTCTCTTTTTGAATCACTCCATTTGGAGTTTTGTAGCTCCAGATATGGTCGAAAAACCACAGCTGGCCGGATTGAAAAAACTGTAGAATTACCAAATCTACAGTACCATGAACAGTGACTGCCACTGTTTTGTTGGATAGGTTCTGGTCATAATTTGGGGTAGGTTTCTTCATGAAAGTTGTTTGTCTATGTCTTGCTGTAAAAATTTCAGGTCAATTGACCATTTCTACAGTGAGTTATGGCCAAATGAACGAGCATCGCTCATTTGGTCGCTCAGAATCCGCTGCAGTGGTACCCGGATTGGGGCCAACTTTTGGTCCTCTTGCTTTGGTCTTTTGGGCATGGTTTCTTCAGCAAAAATGTGCCATTATAAGTCTAGTTTCATGTCCAATTGGCCTAACACCAATTGAACCTACACAGCCAAAGTTATGGCTGTCTAAGTGGGTTGGAATCACAGCCTCATTACTGCTGTCTCTAGGCAGCCTGCACATTTCACTTTGCCATGCATTAGCTCACTTCAAATTATGATTAACTTACCTCAAATGGGCACTAATTGACCATTAGAATGTCCTTTAATCATTTCATTAGCCAAGTTCACATTTTACTCCCAAAACCCTAGCTCAAATTCATGGTTTACACAATTCACCTTAGTTAGCTACTAATTCATTATTCTTACATTCATATACTTTAAACATGATTTCTAGTTCACTCTAAGTTCATCAAAAACACTCATTCCTATTTCTTCATTAGGGCAGCCAAAATTCATGGTGGACATACACACAATTTTTATTCATTTAAGCTACAATTTCTTACTTAATTCATGTCTCTTATCATGGAAATAAAGAGTTTAAGGTATGTATATGCACTAACCTTAATTTAGCCAAGTCTCTTTCTTGCCAACTTCAAGATTCTTGCTTCCTTTTACTTCCAAGCACTCTAGCTAGGGTAGATATTCAGTTTTTATGAAGATGATTATGGGAAATATGGTGAGATTTTAAGGAAATTTAAGCTTAAAAGGGAGTAACAATGGTGGAAAGCTTTGGAAAAGGAAGAGGTACGGCTGAAATGAGGAAGAAGCTGCTGGAATTGGTTTTATTTTTGTCCCATTTTATGTCATTTTTGTCCCTTTAATTTATTTGTCAAATGATGATTGGGTGGAGCTTTTTAAATGACATCATGTGATGTCAAAATTTCAATTTTCTTCATTTTTCTTTTCTTTTCATCACTACTCATTTTCAATTTAATTTTTAGTAATGTTTATTCATATTTTATGTCATAATAATTATTTACTTAACTGGACAAGTCGGCCAAAAATCACCTCTGAAGGCGAAATGACCAAAATGCCCTCCGTTTGGCTCAGCGGGTCAAAATTGTCTGTACCGATTGAAAAATTTTCCTAAATATTTTCTTGGCATTCTAATGCCATAGGAACCTCAATGACCCTTCTCTGGAGTCCCAAAAATTATTTTATAAATTTTCTCTCGGGTCTAGGGCTCCTAGTTGCGAGAACCGCAACTTCCCCCTGGGTTACCCATCGCTTGGGCACCGGCTCATTTGACTTGGTTGTATTTTATTCCTAAAATTTTTACTAAATTTTTCTTACTAATATTTGAGTTAATTATGGTTCCTGACTTTAGTTTAAATATTTTTCCGAACATTCTAGCTGTCCGGACCGACACCGGTCATCGGAACAGTAGAATGTACGGAGTTACTACCGGGAGGGTGTTACATAGGTGTTGATCAAGATGGAATCTGTTCCTCTAAGTAAATAGGGATAAAATCCTATATTCATTTAATTGTTCTTGATGTTTCAAGTTCCTGGTCAGGATAGATAGATTTATTCAGAAAATAGTTTCTAATGAAAAAAGCTTTTTAATCAAGAACTAGAATTAAAAGAGAACATAATATTCATAGCAAATGGAGTTTGACATAAACCATGACTCCAGCTTGAATTGGGATTTTGTAACAGAGAGATTCTAGTGCATGGTAACATGTAACACCCCTATTTGCACAGCCTGGTATATTTCATTGTTCTGGTGATCGGTGTCGGTCTGGACAATTAAGGGGATTGAATCACACTTAAGACAACTAGATAAGCCATAAACACAAATAATTATTAATTGTCAATTAGTTAAGTATAAATAAGAAAAACAGAATATAAGAAGTTAAACGAGTCCAAAGTCACAGCGATGGGTGACCTTCTCGGGAACGACTGCGAAGTCAATTTAAACTTAAAATTCGAACCGTAAAATGTGACGCCGCGGTCCTTAGGACCATTACAAACACAGTGGAAAAGAGAAAATCACAAAAAAGAATTGTTAAGCCAGTCAAATAATTAGGTCAGGGATCCGGAAGAAATATTGAATTATTTACAAACCAGGTTGAACTGGCGAGGGGCAATTTGGTCAATTGACCCTGAGAGCTGACTCTTAACCTAACTGTCAAATAAAATCGGAGAAAAGAAAATTTCGAAGTCGGGAATTAAATTAAAGAACTAATAGAAAAATAAATGAAAAAAAATATGAAAAAGAAAAGTTGAAAAGGTTATGACATCATCATGGTGACATCACACTTGAGGTCATAAATAATTTTTCATTACTTAATAATTTGACTAAGTCCATTAGAAGATAAATATACAAATTAAATAAATAAAATTCATTTTCCTTCTTCTTTCTTCAAGCTAGTCGAAACTCCTCTCTCTCTCTAAACTCCATAGCTTCCACCATTAATAAGTTATTCAAGCTTGAATAACTTGAATCTTTCCCATAAATTTTGGTCTTGAACCCTAGAAAACTTCTAAATTACCCTAGAAAGGAAGAATTGAGGAAAAAAAAAAGTTAAAAATTGGAGGAAAAAGGGAAGATCAAAGACTTCACTTAAGGTTAGTATTCTAACTTGCAATTACCTATTTAAATGCATTTTTAGTTACTTAAATGAACTTAGAAACTAAAGAAATGAAATAAAAAAAATTGTGAAGGACCAAGTTGAATTTCAGTCAACTAAGGTTTTGATATATATATGCATGAATAAGTGTATGTGAGCTTAATTGTGTTGAATGATTATGATTAAATGCATTGAATTGGTTAAATGTAATTAATTGGTGAACTAGGGTTTTGGACCTAGGGTTTGAGAGACAAAATTCGAAAAAATGGTAAAATGATGTGTTTGACCTAGTTTGAGGTGAGAAATGGTCATTTGTGACCAAATGAAGTGTGTTGGAAGTGTTGGAGTTGAGATTAAATTCGGATTGAATGTGGTCATGTTGCAGGCAGCAGGACCAAGGTCCCTTTAAGGGACCAAAATTGAAAATTTACAAGTCCAATTGGTATGAGACCAATTGGGAATGAAAATAGACACAAAATGACACAATTTTCATTTAGGAATCATGCCCAAAAAGTGACCAAAACCTAGTGAACAAATTGACCAAATCCAGATTTTCTCAATCTGACCTGTACAAAAATGACCAAATGAATAGTATTTTTTCATTTGGCCATAACTTGACCTAGGTAGGTCTAAATGATCTGAAATTTTACCAGTGGACAGTTGAGAGATAGACCTAAAACTTTCATGAAGAACACAAACCCAAATTATGCCATTAACCAAGTCATTTGGCCACCAAACTTTGGTGACCTAAAACTGCCAGAACCAAAATTTGCCCAGAAAATCTGGGTTAAGTCTAATCTGGCAGCTATGATTCAAATGGCTATAAATTAAGCTACAAAACCCCAATTGGATTGTTCCAAAAAGGAGAATAAAGCTAAGACAATACGGAACATTTTCTATGAAGGAAGTTTTGCCAATTCTAACAGAAAAATAACCAATGGAACAGTGCAACTTAAGACACCAAAACTGAAAATTTGCAAATTTGCCTAAAAGACTTAGAATTTGAGTAAACAACCAAAACCAACAAATTTAGTGACCAAAATGTGGTATGTGGGTGAAGTTGGAATTCCCATACCTATTAAGCCTTAGAAAGTCAACAAATTGACTTGAATAGTATAGTGAATAGTAACCCCGAAATACAAAATTTAAAGAACGTCGAGTTTAGCATATTAGAGCTAGGTAAAAGTGAATTTAAATTTATTTTTGGAATTATGCTAAGTTATGATACTAAAACACTGTGAAACTGTGTGTTTTAGTGGAAAAGAACACCGGGAAAGAACCCGAGGAATCAAGCCAAGGCCAAGAGGTGACTCGCTTAAGGTTTGTGCACAATGTATAATTTTTGTAAATTATCTTCTGCATATTGTTTTGAATAATTTGAAATAGTGAATTGTGACATTATTTATGATGCTTTGATTTAAATTGTTGAAATTTATTGTGTATATTTGAAATGGCAATGTTTAATAAATTGTTAAGATAAGTTTTGAAACCACATTGTCATGACCATATATTTGAACACCTCACTAGCATGACTAGTGGGGGTAATCAGTTTCAAATTTTGATTCCTTCTCTAGCTGAAGTGTTGAGGTGTGTGTCAGTAGAAGAAGAAAAAGAATGGGTTCCCATATATTTGAGCTAGCTAGCCTTGTGATGTGACTTCTCCTTAGCCTCTTGCTATTGAGTTTATATTTTTTTTGAATGGCATGATATAACTGTGGGTTTTATGAAATGTGTTTTGACACTTCGAAATGAACTTGTTTGGATTAAAGTCTCATAATTCATGTTTTGTATTTAATTCTCATGTTCAGTCTAATTTTTGAATAAATGTGATTTAAATTCTGTATAAAGATTTTTTTAGCATGTTGTGCACCACTGAGTCCTAGTACTCAGCGATAGCTGTTATTGCTATCGCAGATTTAGAGACTAAAGGAGCAGCAGACTGAGCTGCTGAGGACAGGGAAGCTACCTGCTTGAAGTTATATCAGGTATATTTTACACCCTGATTGTGGAAATTTATTTTGATGTATGTAATGTACGTAAATGTATGGACATGTGAAAATGGGACTTGAGTAGCTTGTACAAAGTTTGTATAAAATTTGTAATAAATTTTAGTTTGGATTTTCTTAATGTAAATTTTAGTATGATGTATATATAAATTGTTTATCTTTAATGAAATATGAATGTATGAAATTGATTGACAGTATCTTGAGGTTTGTTGAATTTTGAAACTTTAGAAGTTGGTTGAGATTGATTGTGAATTTGAAGAAGTTGTTGAGAAAATTTATTGGAAGTGTTTTTTTTTCAGGTATTTAAAGAACTGTTTTCTCAAAATACAGACGGCATTCTACCGAAATTTTTATAAAATTTGTGGAAAAACAAAATGGGCCAAAAATTTTTACTAGTTTGAAAACTTCAAATAAATGATTTTAATACCTATTAGAAAATGTTCACCACTTATAAAAGTAAGAAAATTGTTTTAAAATCCCTTGTAGGGTACTTAATGAGTTATCGGTAGGTGAAGTTCAGTAGTTCATTAGGTATTCTACGGGATCATGTTATACCTTACAGAGGGGTAAGGTGTGACATGTTTTAGTGGCATCAGAGCAAAATTTTTGAAGTATGTTTTAACATGAGAATTTGTGTCTTTCCTTGTTAAGTACAACTGCTCAATGTCCATATTTGTTACATACAGTGCATTACATCATAAATATGAACTAACGGAGGGAATCTCCATGTGTTACTTGTTCAGGAAATACCTTAACTTCAGACTAAAATGGAAGAAGGGGATCGCTCAGTTGAGCAATCTGTTGAAGCTGAGGCACAAGGGGAAGCCCTAGCTTTGTAGAATGTCAGTGGGTCAGTAGCACTAGCCCCATAAATGTCGCAGTTTCCTGCACAGTTTGCATAGTAGATGGCTGCGATGTTTCAACAAATGGCTAAGGGTATGCCTGTTCAAGCCCCACCCCAGACACCTGTGGCACAACCACTGCCTCGAGCCAGACAGTATGACAAGTTATTGAAGTATGGGGCTACAGAATTTAAGGGTACAATAGACCCGCTTGAGGCTGAGCAATGGCTTGAAAGAATGGACAGAGTGTTCAAGAAGCTACACTGCCAAGATGAACTGAAGTTTGAATATTCTGTGTCGCTACTGCAAGGGGATGCGTATGATTGGTGGAAGACCATCCCCCACAGCTTGGCTGAACCACCAGTACTAACCTGGTATGACTTCATCAGAGAATTCAGACAAAAATAACTCCCAGACGCATATGTGGATCAAAAGTTGCAAGAATTTTTAAGTCTGAAGTAAGGGAGTAAATCAGTGGCAGAGTATGAGAGGGAGTTCTCCCACTTAAGTCACTATGCAGGGAGTCTCCTTTCTACCAGCAAGGAACGGTGCAAGAGATTTGAGACTAGTTTGAAGCCCAGTTTGAGAATGCAAGTAGTAGGATTCAGACACAACAATTTTTCAAAACTCATGTCTCAAGCACTCGAGTTAGAAAGGATTGAATCAGAAGCGACCCCAACAAAAGAAAAATCAAAAAAAGTTGAAAATTTTGAGAAAGACAAGGGGGAAAAATCAGTTGAACAAAGTTCTGGTGGTACTTCTGGGAAGAGAAAGAAATTTGGTGGACCTAGCAGAGGTCGAGGTGGAAGATTTGGAAGGCGATTCTGCGGACAGAGACCCCTAGTTACAGTCGTGATCGAGCGAGGGTTCATATCCTGCTCGCCCCTGTGAGACTTGTGGCAAGATTCATGGGGGGGAATGCTATTGGGCCACTGGAGCCTGTTTTAACTGTGGAGGCAAGGGCCATCTTGCTAAAGACTGCACTAGTGCTCCGAGATACAATCCAGCTCCTACGACTGCAGAAGGATCTATTTAGAGTCCTACTTTCAGAAGTTCACAACCTGTTGGCAGAGGAAGAGGCAGAGGTAGAGGCAGCGCTTACGGCGGCCAGAACCGTTGGTCGATCGGCTGAGGAAGTGCTTCAGCTAGAGTCTACATAATGAGACAACGAGAAGAGGCTGAGACTTCTGATGTTGTAGCTGGTATAGTCTCTATCTCTGATCCAGAAGTATTTGTGTTGTTTGATCCAGGTTCAACCCACTCATATGTTACTGCTAGCATAGTCAGTTCACTTGCTGTTCCATGTGTCCAAATGGGTTTTGAAGTACTAGTAACTAGTCCGTTAGGACAAGAGGTCCAGGTCAATAGAATTTATAGGGACTATTCTTTGGTGATCCAAGGACATGTTTTTCTGTCAGATTTGATTGAAATGCCCTTCAGAGAGTATGATATCATCTTGGGCATGGATTGGTTAGCCAGGCATCACGCCATGATTGACTGTAGACTGAAGATAGTCACTTTTGGTCTCCCTCTGTACGGTGATGTGATAATACATGGGGAGAGGCATTTACTGCTATCAAACATCATTTCGGCTACACTAGCCAGAAGAATGATCAGAAAGGGGTGTAAAACATACTTGGCACATGTGATAGACACCCAAGTGGGGAGTCCAGCACTAAGGGACATCCCTACTATATGTGACTGTCTGGATGTATTTCCTGATGAATTGCTAGGATTACCTCCAGAAAGAGAGGTGCAGTTTGAGATTGATGTTATGCCTGGTGTGGAACCAATCTCTATAACACCATATAGAATGGCACCTGCAGAATTGAAAGAGTTGAAAGTGCAGTTGCAAGAGCTGCTTTATCTGCCCTAGTGTGTCACCTTGGGGAGCGCCAGTGTTATTTGTTAAGAAGAAGGATGGCACTCTCCGCTTATGTATTGACTATCGACAGTTGAATAAGGTGATAATAAAGAACAGATACCCATTGCCCCGTATTGATGAATTGTTTGATCAGTTAAGGGGTGCAGCTGTGTTCTCCAAAATTGACCTAAGATCAGGTTATTATTAGCTGAAAGTACAAGAGCAGAGTATTTCTAAAACTGCCTTCAGAACACGCTATGGCCATTATGAGTTCTTGGTCATGCCATTCGGCTTAACTAATGCTCCGGCTGCTTTTATGGATCTGATGAACACTGTCCTCATACCATACCTCGATCAGTTTGTTGTGGTATTTATTGATGATATATTGGTCAATTCGAGGAATGCAGAAGAGCATGATAGACATCTGCAGATTGTACTGTAGACTTTGAGGGAGAAATAGCTCTATGCCAAATTATCGAAGTGTGAATTTTGGCTGAAGAAAATATCTTTCTTAGGGCATGTAGCATCAAAAGAGGGCATCAAGGTAGATCCAAGTAAGATTGAAGTTGTCCTTAATTGGAGGCCACCAAGAAATATCACGGAGATTCGCAGTTTTCTGGGTTTAGCTGGATACTACGGTCGATTTGTGAAGAGATTCTCCATGTTGGCATCTCTATTGACCAAGCTGCTTAGAAAAGATGTGAAATTTCAGTGGACAGATAAATGCCAATAGAGTTTTGATGAATTGAAGAAATGTTTGACTGAAGCTCCGGTCCTGACTTTACCTACTCCGAGTAAAGAATATACAGTTTATAGTGATGCTTCTCACAATGGGTTATGCTGTGTATTGATGCAAGATCAAAATGTCATTGCCTATGCATCACGCCAGCTGAAACCACATGAGAGGAATTATCCAACACATGATTTGGAGCTTGCAGCTATTGTGTTTGCTCTTAAGATCTGGAGACACTATTTATATGGGGAAAAGTGTTACATCTACACAGATCATAAAAGTTTGAAGTATTTGGGTACCCAGAAAGAGCTGAATTTGGGACAGAGGAGATGGTTAGAGTTGATAAAAGACTATGATTGTTTGATAGACTATCAGCCAGGGAAAGCTAATGTTGTGGCTGACGCCTTAAGCCGCAAGACTATGGGAAGTCTATGGGTTACTCCTTTGTCTATGGTATATGATTTGAGATCATTACATGCTAGTTTAGAGATTAATGATGAGGGGCAGACAATAGTTGCATGGCATGTACAGCCAGTGTTGATTGATCAGATCAGAATGGCTACTCAGAATGATTAGAAATATCAGAAGCTATTGGAAGAAGTCAGACAGGGCAAGAGAGTAGAATTTTCAATAAGAGATGATGTTCTACTGCTACACCAGGGCAAAATGTGTGTTCCTAATGATGTTGATTTGAGGCAGATCATTTTGAAGGAAGCACATGAGTCTCCTTTTGCCATGCACCCTGGTGGCACAAAAATGTATAGAGGGCTAAAAGAGCATTACTGGTGGATGGGTATGAAGAGAGATGTGGCAGAGTTTGTTTACAAATGCCTAACTTGTTAGCAAGTGAAGGTAGAGCATCAAGTATGAACTGGGTTGTTACATCCACTACTAGTACCAGAGTGGAAATGGGAGAGAATAACAATGGATTTTGTGATGAGACTTCCGAGGACACAGAAGAGTCATGATGCAAGATATCGTCATTGTTGATGACGACCAAGTCTGCTCATTTTCTACCAGTTCGGATGGACTACAGTTTAGAAGGATTAGCCAAGTTTTACATTGATGAGATTGTGAAGCTGCATGGAGTGCCAGTATTCATCGTATCAGACAGAGATCCTAGGTTCACTTCTAGATTCTAGGGTAGTCTTCAGAGAGCCCTAGGAACTAGATTGAACTTTAGTACTGCATTCCACCCACAGACAGATGACCAGTCTGAGAGGGTAATTCAGATCTTAGAGGACATGCTACGGGCTTGTGTGATTGAATTTGAGGGTAGTTAGGACACACACTTGCCTTTGATTGAGTTTTCTTACAACAACAGCTACCAATCAAGCATTGGGATGCCTCCATATGAAGCTTTGTATGGCAGAAAATGTAGAACCCCATTGTGTTGGGATAACATGGGTGAAAGAAAGATGATTGGACCCAAAATTGTTCAGCAAACTGAGGAGAAGATCAGGATAATCAGAGATCGACTTAAGACTGCATCAGACCGTCAGAAGTCCTACATTGATTTAAAGAGAAGAGATATTGAGTATGCAGTGGGTGAGAAAGTATTTCTCAAGGTTTCCCCTTGGAAGATAATTATGAGATTCGGCAGAAAGGGGAAACTGAGTCTTCGTTTCATTGGGCCATATGAGGTTCTGGAAAGAGTGGGTCCTTTGGCATATCGTTTGGCACTACCTCTAGAGTTAGAAAAGATACATAATGCCTTTCATGAGTCTATGTTGAGGAGGTATCGATCAGACCCATCTCATGTACTACCAGTGGAAGAAATTGAAGTGAATCCAAACCTCACATATGAAGAAGAACCCATAGAGATTCTGGCTTATGAGGTGAAGCAGCTACGGAACAAGCAGATATCATTAGTAAAAGTTTGATGGAACCATCATTCAGGCCAGGAGGCTACTTGGGAACTAGAGGAGGACATGAGGAGACAGCACCCACAGCTGTTCAGAGATTGATACCAGGTAAAATTTCGAGACGAAATTTATTTTAAGGGGGGGAGAATTGTAACACCCCTATTTGCATAGCCTGGTATATTTCACTGTTCCGGTGATCGGTGTCGGTCCGGATAATTAAGGGCATTAGAACCACACTTAAGATAACTAGATAAGCCATAAACACAAATAATTAATAATTGTCAATTAGTTAAGTATAAATAAGAAAAACAGAACATAAGAAGTTAAACGAGCCGAGAGTCACAATGATGAGTGACCTTCTCGGGAATGACTGCAAAGTCGATTTAAACTCAAATTTCGAACCATAAAATGTGACGCCGCGGTCCTTAGGACCATTACAAACACAGTGGAAAAGAGAAAATTATGAAAAAGAATTGTTAAGCCAGTAAATAATTAGGTCAGGGATCTAGAAGAAATATTGAATTATTTGCAAACCGGGTCGAACCGGCGAGGGGCAATTTGGTCAATTGATCCGGAGAGCTGACTCCTGACCTAACTATCAAGTAAAATTGGAGAAAAGAAAATTTCAGAGTCAAAAATTAAATTAAAGAACTAATAGAAAAATAAATGAAAAAAAAAAAGAAAAAGAAAAGTTGAAAAGGTTATAACATCATCATGGTGACATCACACTTGAGGTCATAAATAATTTTTTATTACTTAATACTTTGACTAAGTTAATTAGAAGATAAATATACAAATTAAATAAACAAAATTCATTTTCCTTCTTCTTTCTTCAAGCTAGCTGAAACTCCTCTCTCTCTCTAAACTCCACAGCTTCCACGATTAATGAGTTATTCAAGCTTGAATAACTTGAATCTTTCCCATAAATTTTAGTCTTGAACCCTAGAAAACTTTTAAATTACCCTAGAAAGGAAGAATTGAGGAAAGAAAAAGTGAAAAATTGGAGGAAAAAGGGAAGATCAAAGACTTCACTTAAGGCTAGTATTCTAACTTTCAATTACCTATTTAAATGCATGTTTAGTTACTTAAATGAACTTAGAAACTAAAGAAATGAAATAAAAAAAATTGTGAAGGACCAAGTTGAATTTTCGTCAACTAGGGTTTTGATATATATATGCATGAATTTGGTGGATTTAAAAGTGTATGTGAGCTTAATTGTGTTGAATTATTATGATTAAATGCATTGAATTGGTTAAATGCAATTAATTGGTGAACTAGGGTTTTGGACCTAGGGTTTGAGAGACAAAATTTGGAGAAATGGTGAAATGATGTGTTTGACCTAGTTTGAGGTGAGAAATGATCATTTGTGACCAAATGAAGTGCATTGGAAGTGTTGGAATTGAGATTAAATTCGGATTGAATGTGGTCATGCTGCAGGCAGTAGGACCAAGGTCCCTTTGAGGGACCAAAAATGAAAATTTACAAGTCCAATTGGTATGAGACCAATTGGGAATGAAAATAGACACAAAATGACACAATTTTCATTTGGGAATCATGTCCAAAAAGTGACCAAAACCTAGTGAACAGATTGACCAAATCTGGATTTTCTTAGTCTGACCTGTACAAAAATGACCAAATGAATAGTATTTGTTCATTTGGCCATAACTTGAGCTAGGCAGGTCTAAATTACCTGAAATTTTACCAATGGACAGTTGAGATATAGACCTAAAACTTTTATGAAGAACACAAACCCAAATTATGCCATTAACCAAGTCATTTGGCAACCCAAAGTTGGTGACCTAAAACTGCCAGAACCAAAATTTGCCTAGAAAATCTGTGTTAAGTCCAATCTAGTAGCCATGATTCAAATGGCTATAACTTGAGCTAAAAAACTCCAATTGGAGTGATCCAAAAAGGAGAATAAAGTTAAGACAATAGGGAACATTTTCTATGAAGGAATTTTTGCCAAATTCTAATAGAAAAATAACCAATGGAACAGTGCAACTTAAGACACCAAAACTGAAAATTTACAAATTTGCCTAAAAGACTTAGAATTTGAGTAACCAACCAAAACTAACAAATTTAGTGACCAAAATGTGGTATGTGAGTGAAGTTGGAATTCCCATACCTATTAACCTTAGAAAGTCAACAAATTGATTTGAATAGTATAGTGAATAGTAACCCCAAAACACAAAATTTAAGGAACGTCGAGTTTAGCACATTAGAGCTAGATAAAAGTGAATTTAAATTTAATTTTAGAATTATGCTAAGTTATGATACTGAAACACTGTGAAACTGTGTGTTTCAATGGAATGTTGACTTTTGTAAAAACAATAGGTACATTGGTTCTAATACTCCCAATATACCACATTTTTCATTCTAAATTTGTTGGTATTAGTTACCAATACCATTTCTAAGCTTAATATTAATGGGACAGAATTTTCAGTTTTCAAGCTTTGGGTTTACTGTTCCATTAGTTATTTTTGCAGTGGGAATTTGGCAAAATGATCAACATGAAAGTTGTTCCTTATTTTGTTTAGTTTCATTTCCTTTTTCGAATCACTCCATTTGGAGTTTTGTATCTCAAGTTATGGCCCAAAAACCACAACTGGCCGGATTGAAATTTTTCCAGAATCTCTGGACTGACTAAATCTATAGTGTTAGGAGCAGTGACTTCAGGTCACTTTTTGAATATGTTATAGTCATAATTTGGATTAGGTTTCGTCATGAAAGTTGTTGGTCTATATCTCAGCTTGTTTCTGGTAAAATTTCAGGTCAATTGGACCTTTCTACATTGAGTTATGGCCAAATGACTAAACACTATTCATTTGGTCATTTTGCCCAGGCAGAATGCAGGTCACCCAGATTAGGGCAATCTTTTGGTCAACTTAGTTTGGTTTTCTGGGCATGGTTTCTTCACCAAAGTTGTGCCATTATGTATCTAGTTTCATGTTCAATTGGCCTTGCACCAATTGAACCTCTACAATTCCAGTTATTGCTGCCCAAACCTGCTGGAATCATGCCTAGTCCTGCAGGTCACCAAGGGCAGCCACACCAAACTCCAATCCCACTATACAATTCACTTCATTTTTAATTTAAACAGAACTAAATGGTCACTAATTGACCATTAAAACCTAATTTCATCATCAAATGATCAAAGTCTCATTTTTCCACCCCAAACCCTAACTCAAACATTACAAACCAATCATTATCATTGCATTTCATCAATCCACTTAAGAAATACATATTGTGGGCAGCCACACTAGCATTTTTGCTCCACAAGAATCATCACCATATTACCCTAACTAAGGCTGCTAAAATTTAGAGATTACATACAAATGGTATTCCATCAATTTCCTTATCATTTGCACTCATTAATAGTTATTAAACATGAATTTAAAGTGAAATTCAAGGTTAGGTCACAAACCTCTAATGGAGTGAAGTTTTCCACTTGCTAGGGTTCTTCCTTTCCTTTTCTTTTACTCCCAAAAGACTCTCCAAGGTGTAAGAACACTTTTTTGTGTTGCTAGGTTAGGGTTTTGTTGGGTAAAAGTTAGGGAAATCAAGCTTTGAAAGCTTGCTCAAGGTTGGCTATGGTGGGTATGGGTGATGGAAAGAAGGAGAAGAAGAAGAGAGTTCTGATATTTTTTCATTTTTCAGCCCATTTTGTCTCTTTTAAGTAAGATTATGCCATGTGTCAACATTGGATTGGTTGGGAGAATTTTAATGCAATCATTATGATGTCATTATTCCATTTTCTTTCATTTTCTCTCCATTTCTTGTCTATTTAATTTCAATTAAATTTTTAACAACATTTATTCATATTTTATGTTATATAAATTATTTATTTAACTGGACAAGTTGGCCGAAAATCATCTCTAAAGACGAAATGACCAAAATGCCCTCCGTTTGGCTTAACGAGCCAAAATTGTTTATACCGATTGAAAAAATTTTTTAAGCATTTTCTTGGCATTCTAATGCTATAAGAACCTCAATGACCCTTCTCTAGAGTCCCAACAATTATTTTATAATTTTCCTCCTGGGTCTAGGTATGACACCCCTTACCCGACTACAGTGTAGCCGAGCAAGTTATGCCACTCAGTGTGCCGAAGCACTCTATTTTATCTTAATTCATTTTTATCATAGTTTTGAATATAACTTGTGAAATATAATTCATTTTAAGCCATTTATCGAAATTATTATTTATTTGAGGTTCCGAAAATTTTCTAGAAAATCCTAGTGATCTGGCTAAAAATGGAGAAAACCGTTCTTCGGAACCTGTGAAAAACACTTCCTATATTCATATTCAATCATCTCAACTCCATTTGTTATAATCTCAACATTTTTCAACCATTCATTTCTCAATCATTCATCTCATTTGATCCATTTGCATCACATCAATTTACAACAATTTATTAACAATTCCTCTATTTGTCCTTCATTCATTTCACATCATCATTATACTCAAATCATAAATAAATTCTCACATGTGATTTATAATCACAAATTACAAGTACTTACATTAATACAAAATTATATTACATTTGTTTCAAATACACATGATAAAATAAGAGTTTAATTACAAAATTTACAAAAAACATAAAATACAAAATTGGACCTAGTGTCCTACCAATGCACTGTAGTCTGTGAGGTGACACGGACGCTATGCAGAACTGTGAACTGCCTTACCGAATCTGTAGTCTACTGGGCCCTCTGTCCAAATCTTCAGTACCTACGCGTTGCAAAAGCGACGCGCTAAGCATAAAGCTTAGTGGTGCCAATAATACAAGAAAATATAATATGCAAATAAAAATAATAATTTCCTTGCTATTGTGTTCATAATAAATGAATAATTACTAACTTATTGTGTAGTCGAGGCTAATCATGTTTCATAATATTAACTTCTTCATGCATTTCGTTAATTATTTTCTTCATGATATTGAGCTTCTTTGTATTTTTGTAATCATTCCTGATACTTAATTTTCGTATTTTCTTTAATAATCAGTTCAATCACAGTTATACTTTTCCGTGCCCAAGTAACCTATCTTTGGACGATCGATGGATAACGGGTCGTTGGCACTGGACACCGCGGTGTCTCGGGCCATCATACCATGGGACGCAGAACGTCAACCATGTATGCAGTCAGTATGGCTAAAAAGCCATGATATCACATAATCGGGCATAAAAGCCATGAATACTGGCATAAAAGCCATGAATACGCGCATAAAGCCATTAATACATCAATAAAGACTTTCTCAGTACTGCTAAAACAATACCCTATTGGCATGCCAATCTATCCAAACCAATCACATTAGGCCTACTGGGGCATTTTGCACTTTTAAGTTTCACAATTTTTGAATTTCAAGTTTTCATGTCACTATTCATTTCATTAGTCAACTAAAATGTTGACTTTTGCATAAACAATAGGTACATTGGTTATAGTACTCCCAACATACCACATTTTGTATTCAAAACTTGTTAGTTTTGGTCACTTTCTCAAAGCTTAGGTCATTTTGGCAAAATTGCCAATTTTTGGTTTTAGTGTCACTATTCACCTCATTGGTCAACAAAAATGTTGACTTTTGAATAGAAAATAGGTGTATTGGTCTTAACACCTCAAACATACCACATTTTGTATTTCAAACTTGTTGGTATTGGTTGCCAATACCATTTCTAAGTTTAATGCTAATTGAACAAAATTTTCAGATTTGGTGCTTCATCTTTATTGTTCCATTTGATATTTCTACAGTGGGAATTTGAGGAAACGGTAAACATGAAAGTTGTTCCTTATTTTGTCTAGTTGAATTTCTTTTTTTGAATCACTCCATTTGGAGTTTTGTAGCTCAAGTTATGGCCAAAATAAGTTTACTGTTCACATGTATTGTTCATGCTGAAATTTTGGGTTTTGACAGATTTTGGTCCAACTTTGGTCAGTAATTTGACCAAGTTAAGTTCATAATTTGGTCTAACTTTCTTCATATGACATGTTCTACCATACCTTAGGTTTCCATCGGTTTAAGAATCGCCTAAATCCGAGTTTTCTAGAGGGAGTTATAGTCATCCAAACATTACTGTTCAAATGTAAATCTGCAGAGTTGCAGGTTTGATAACTTAACTTTGCCCAATCATTTGAATGGGTTAATGGCATTATTTGGGGTAGGTTTCTTCATGAAAGTTGTTTGTCTATATCTTATCTTGTTGCTGTAAAAATTTCAGGTCAATTAACTAAATATACAGTGAGTTATGGCCAAATGAACAGTTACTATTCATTTGGTCAATTCTGCAGGGGCTGTTGCAGGGTGTCCGGATTGGGGCCAAGTTTTGGTCCTTTTTCTTTGGTCTTTTGGGCATGGTTTCTTCAGCAAAAATGTGCCATTATAAGCCTAGTTTCATGTCCAATTGGCCAAACACCAATTGGACCAACACAGCCCAAGTTATAGCAGTGCAAGTGGACTGAATTTTCAGTCCCTCTGCTGCTGTCCTAGGGTAGCCTACAACTTCACTTTGCAATCCTATTTTTCAGTCCATAATATGGTCAACTTACCTAAAATGGTCACTAATTGACCATTAAAATGTGCTCTAACAATTTCATAAGCCAAATCAATTTTCACTCCCCCAAAACCCTAGCTTCACCTTATGTTTTCTACAAGATGCCTTAGTTAGCATATCAATTTATTATCCTTGTGTATATGTATCTTAAACATCATTTCTAATCCACTCTAAGTCCAACAAAACCCTCATTTCTATTCCTTCAATATGGCTGCCGAAATTCATGGCATTCATACACATGGGTTTGGTTCATTTATTCCACAATTTCTTACCTATTACACATCTCTAACATGGAATTAATGTGTTTTAAATACATATGTGCACTAACCTTGAATGGAGCCACTTCTAAGACTTCAAAACTTCACTTTCTTCCTTTCTTTTTTCTGTCCAAAGCTTGCTCTAGGTGTGAGGACCAAGTTTTATGAAGGCATATAGGGGTTTTATGGTGTAATTGGCTAGGTTTTGGAGCTTGGGTGAGTGCATCAATGGAGGGAGATGGGGAGAAGTCACGTTTTGGTGAAGAAGAAGAAGAATGGCTGCTGTAATTTTTGGTTATTTGCTCTTCATTTAGTCTCTTTATTAGTTAGTCAAATGATGGCTTAATTGTGATTGGTCATAATTTATAAATGACATCATCAATATGTCATAAATGAGCTTTTCTTTGATTTTTCTTTTCTTTTCTTCACTACTCAATTTCAATTTAATTTCTAGTAATGTTTATTCATATTTTATGTCATATTAATTATTTACTTAACTGGACAAGTCGGCCAAAAATCACCTCTGAAGGCGAAATGACCAAAATGCCCTCCGTTTGGCTTAACGGGTCAAAATTGTCTGTACCGATTGAAAAATTTTTCTAAATATTTTCTTGGCATTCTAATGCCATAGGAATCTCAATGACCCTTCTTTGGAGTCCCAAAAATTATTTTATGAATTTTTCCCCGGGTCTAGGGCTCCTCGTTGCGAGAACCGCAACTTACCTCTGGTTACCCATCGCTTGGGCACCGGCTCATTTGACTTAGTTGCATTTTATTTCTAAAATTTTTACTAAATTTTTCTTATTAATATTTGAGTTAATTATGGTTCCTGACTTTAGTTTAAATATTTTTCTGGACGTTCTAGCTGTCCGGACCGACACTAGTCACCGGAACAGTAGACTGTACGGAGTTGCTACGGGGAGGGTGTTACACTAGGGTTGCTAATGGCCTTCACCGTCACTTCCCCTTCTGGTTACTCATCCCTGGGGTTTCGGCTCGTTTAACCTTAGTGTATTTGGTTTCTAAAATTTTTTCTTAATTTTTATGAGCATTATTTAGTTTTATTATAACTCCTCACTATAGTCTATTTATAATTTCAAATATTCTGGCTGCTCGGACGGACACACATTGGTCACCGAAATAGTAGACTGTACAGACTAGCTAAAGTGAGGATGTTACAGGATTTGTATCAGAGTTCCCAAATAAAGTAATTAGATGACCTGTAAAATTTCTACCACTTCTAGGTTGATTTAGTGCAAGTTCTAAAAATCACTCCTAATATGTCAAAACTAGCAAATGGCGCTCAAGTACAATAAGATTGTGATTCTTCTTTCCTCTTTTTTTTTTCTGTAACTTAGTTACTAACAACTAGAAATGTAGCACTTTAATTCTTTTACTTTTCTTTCCTTTTGTTTTTTGTGAATCACAATCAACATAAAATAATTCAAGCCAAAATATGCAACAATCCATAAAATAGCTAAAACAACTTTAACTGATCAATAATCAAAACCAAATCAATAGGCATCATCATATGCATATCACCAATCCACCTCCTAGCATTTAACCAACACCTATAGCATAATAGAATCAATAAAAAAAAAATTAGCTCGAATAGGACTAAGCACGAATGAAGAACACAAATTAGACAAAACTAGAACAAAACAAAATCAAAGAAAATGAAAGGGACCAAAATCCTATTGTAGCCGAATGAACATCAAGCTAGAAGCAAGCATATATGTTTTACAACAATAAGATAAAGGAGAACAAAACTATAATGAGGCAAGAATAACACAAAATGAAGAATAAAAGATAGAAATGGACACGACAATAAGAAAATCAAAGGACCAAGATGAAAAGAAAATCAAACAAACCAAACTCAAAGAAACCGAAATGAATACTTAAGGAAATAAAGATAACTAACGTAATTTGAGAGCCTTGCTCTAATACCAAAATGATGCAGACCTTTTAGGACTTGCTAAGGAATGCAACACCAATGTTTGAACCAATGCCAAGAAAGCCCAAGATCAAGTTCTTCTAATGATATTACTTAACCCAATATCAACAATGTGATAGAAAACTAAGTAAATAATCAATAGGAAATCAAGGATTCATAACCCAATATCAATTAGTAATACAAAACTACGAATATCATATTAAAACTTAACAAGGTAATTAATCTTGCCAAGAGTGTAGTTTTAGTTTCTGCAAGAACAAGGCTAGAAAACCTCATAACACATAATAGTGTATTCTTCCTAAAATGAGGAAAAGTCCCCCAATGATGAAAATGGCTATTTATTCTTACAAATCCACCACAACAATAAACCTTAAAGAGATAATGCTAAATAGTACATTCATGAGGTGATTGAATGTGTACAAAAGGAATAATGTACTATTTTAATTAATCCTTAAAGTTCCTTAGTTCTTGACCTTGTAATTGGACCCTTGAAAGCATCAATGGAGACAGAGGCTTACTCAAGGCTCTATTGGATTCATCAAGTTCCACAAGCGAGGGCAGGAGGGGGGGCATACTAGGGAAAGCTTTGGCTGTAACACCCTTACTGTAGCAATTCCGTACATTCTACTGTTCTGGCGACCGGTGTCAGTCCGGACAACTAAAACGTTCGGAAAATTATTTAGACTAGAGTGATGTAACACCCCTATTTGTATAGCCTAGTATATTTTAATATTCCGATGACCGGTGTCGGTCCGAATAATTAAAGGGATCAGAACTACATCTAAGACACCTAGTTAAGCACTGATCGCAAATAATTAGTAATTGTCAAATAGTTAAGTATAAATAAGAAAAACAGAACATAAGAGTTTAAATGAGCCGAGAGTCACAGCGATGGGTGACCTTCTCAGGAAGGACTACGAAGTTAATTTAAACTCAAATTTCGAACCATAAAATGTGACGCAGTAGTCCTTAGGACTATTGCAAACACAGTGGAAAAGAGAAAATCACAAAAAATAAATGTTAAGCCGATCAAATAATTAGGTCAGAGATTCGAAAGAAATATTGAATTATTTGCAAAACGAGTCGAACCGGCGAGGGGCAATTTGGTCAATTGACCCCTGGAGCTGACTCCTGACCTAACTGTCAAATAAAATCAGAGAAAAGAAAATTTCAGAATTGCAAATTAAACTAAAGAACTAATGAAAAAATAAATAGAAAAAAAAAAAGAAAAAAAAAGTGAAAAGTGATGACATCATGCATGATGCAATAAACATTATAAAAAAATTATAATTTTGGATAATTATTGGTCTTCCATAAGGATTAAAAAAATGAAAGAAAGAAAAAAAAAATAAAAAAGTCCATCTTCTTCAACCAAGCCGTGAGCCCTCTCTCTCCTCCCTCCCTCACCCATAATCCTCCATTAAAGCTCCTTTTGTGAGCTTGAAAACAACAAATCCCACCATAAAAAAATTACTCACCATGATTAGAGTTTGTTTTAGCAACTAGAAGAGGAGATTGAAGAAGAAAGAAAGAAGAAAGGAAGAGGTTTGAAGGGAAAGAAAATTCTGCATTCAAGGTTAGTAATTCAAGCTTCAAACTTTTAGTTTAATTATTGTATTTATAGCTTAATAAACTTAGAAATATGCTTAAAATGAAATGAAAATAAGTGTTGGAGGACAAGGTATGGATTTCAGCCAGCTAGGGTTTAGTTGGGGAATGTATGAATTTGGTTGAATTAAATATGTTAGTAAGCTTGTATGAGTGGTGAAGTGATGTTGGTATGCTTGGAATCAATTAAATGTAACAAATTGGTGAATTAGGGTTTGGACCTAGGATTTTGGAAGACAAAAATTGAAGAAATGGTCAAATGGTGTGTTTGACCAAGTTTGAGCTGAAAATTGGTCATTTGTGACCAATTGTGGTATATTGGAAGTGTTGGAATTGAATGGGAATTGGGATTGCTTAGGGATATTATGCAGGCAGCAGGACCAAAGTCCCTTTCAGGGACCAAAATTGAAAATTTACCAACCCAATTGGTGTGATGCCAATTGGGAATGAAACTAAACACAAAATAGCACATTTTTCATTCAGGAATCATTCCCAAAAAGTGACTATAGCATAGTGAACAAATTGGCCAAATCAGAATGTGAGTATTCTGCCCTGTATAAAAATAACCAAATGAACAGTATTTGTTCATTTGGCCATAACTTGGGCTAGGCAAGTCTAAATGATCTGAAATTTTACCAGTAGAAAGCTGAGATATATACCTAAAACTTTCATGAAGAACACAAACCCAAATTATGCAACCAATTCATTTAGCCACCCAAAGTTGGTGACCTAAAACTACCAGAACCAGTTTTGGTGCCCAAAAAATCTTGGTTAGGCCAATCCGGCAGCCATGATTCAAATGGCTATAACTTGAGCTAAAAAAACTCCAATTGGAGTGATTCAAAAAGGAGAATAAAGTTAAGACAATAAGGAATAATTTCTATGAAGAAAACTTAGCCAAATTCTAACAGCAACATGACCAATGGAATAGTGCAACATAGGATACCAAAACTAAAAATTTGCAAATTTGCCTAAAAGACTTAAAATTTGAGTAAACAACCAAAATCAACAAATTTAGTAACCAAAATTGGTATGTGGGTGAAATTAGAATTCCCATACCTATTAAGCATTAGAAAGTCAACAAATTGACTTGAATAGTGTAGTGAATAGTAAACCCGAAACATAAATTTTAAAGAACGCCAAGTTTAGCGTATTAAAACTAGGTAAAAGTAAATTTGAAAATTTTTTTGGATTTATGATAAGTTATGATACTGAAACACTGTGAAATTGTGTGTTTCAGTGGAAAAAAATTCCAGGAAAAAACCCGAGGGATCGAGTCAAGGCCAAGAGATGACTCGTATAAGGTTTGTGCACAACATAGAATTTCTGTAAATTTTCTTCTGTACATCGTTTTGAATGAATTGAAATATTGAATTGTGATATCATTTTCTTCTGTATATCATTGTCATAACCATATATTTGAATACCTCACTAGCATGACTATGGGGGAAATCAGTTTCGAATTTTGATTCCTTCTCTGGCTGAAGTGTTGAGGTGTGTGCTAGTAGAAGAAGAAAAAGAATCGGTTCCCATATATTTGAGCTAGCTAGCTTTGTGTTGTGGCTTCTCCTTAGCCTCTGGCTATTGAGATGATATTTATTTCGAATGGCATGATATAACTATGTGTTTTTATGAAATTTGTTTTGAGACTTTTGAAATGAAATTGTTTGGATTAAAATCTTATAAATCATGTTTTGAATTTATATTTCATGTTCAATTTAATTTTTGAATAAGTATGATTTAAATTTTGCATAAAGGTCATTTTAGTATGTTGTGCACCACTGAGTCCTAGTACTCAGCGATGGCTGTTATTGCTATTGCAGATATAGAGACTAGAGGAGTAGCAGAGTGAGCTACTGACGATTGAGGAGCTACCTACTCTAAAGTTTATCGGGAATATTTTATACCCTGATTGTAAAAATTATTTTGATGTATGTAATGTATATAAATGTAGAAAATGGTCATGAGCAGTTGTATAGAGTTGTATAAAACTTGTAATAAATTTTGGTTTGGATTTTTCTTAATGCAAATTTTTGTAATGATGTCTATAAATTATTTTATCTTTAATGAAATATGAATGCAAGTATTTTGTTTCAATTTGATGAAATTGAATTATAGTATTTTGATGATGTTGAATTTTGGAAATTGAGAAATGATGTTGAAATTAGTTGGGATGGATGTTGAATTGATGAAGTTGTTGAGATAAATCTTTGCAAGTGTTTTTATAGGTATTTGAAGAACTGTTTTCTTAAAAGACAGACGACACTCTGCCGAAATTTTTACAAAATTTGAGAAAAAATAAAATGAGACAAAAATCTTAACTCGTTTTCAAACTCTAATTAAATGTTTTGATACCTATTAGAAAATGCTCACCACTTATAAAAAGTAAAAAAATTATTTTAAAATCCTTGTAGGATACTTAATGAGTTATCGATAGGTGAAGTTCGGTAGTTCATTAGGTATTCTACGGGATCATGTTATGCCTTACAGAGGGGCAAGGTGTGACATGTTTTAGTGGTATCAGAGCGAATTTTTAAAGTATGTTTTAACTTGTGAATTTGTGTCTTTCCTTGTTAAGTACAACTGCTCAATGTCCTTATTTGTTACATACAATGCATTACATCATAAATATGGACTAATGGAGGGAAATCTCCTTGTGTTATTTGTTCAGGAGATATCCTACTCCAGATTGAAATGGAAGAAGGGGATCGCTTAGTTGAGCAATCTGATGAAGTTGAGGCCCAAGGGGAAGCCCCAGCTCTCTAAAATATCAGTGGGTCAGTGGCACCGGCCCCACAAGTGCCGCAGTTTCCTACACAGTTCACACAGCAGATAGCGGCAATGTTTCAACAAATGGCTGGGGATATGCCTACTCAAGCTCCACCCTAGGCTTCTATAGTGCAACCTCAAGCTCTAGTTAGAAAATATGACAAGCTGTTGAAGTATGGGGCGACATAATTCAAGGGCATAATAGACCCTTTAGAGGTAGAGCAGTGGCTGGAGAGAATGGATCGAGTGTTTAAGAAACTGCACTGCCCAGATGAACTAAAATTTGAGTATTCAGTATCACTACTGCAAGGGGATGCTTATGACTGGTTGAAGACCATCCCCCACAGCTTGGAAGAACCACCAATATTGAGTTGGGATGACTTCATCAGAGAGTTCAGACAGAAATATGTCCCAGATGCATATATAGATCAAAAATTGCAAGAATTTCTGAGTCTGAAACAAGGCAACAAAACAGTGGCAGAATATGAGAGGGAGTTCTCCCACTTAAGCCACTATGTTGGGAGTCTCCTTTCTACCAGCAAGGAAAGGTGCAAGAGATTTGAGATGGGTTTGAAGCCCAGCCTATGGATGCAAGTTGTGGGATTCAGATAGAGTGATTTCTCAGAGCTCATCTCTCAAGCACTTGAGTTGGAAAGAATTGAATCAGAAGCGACCCCAGCAAATGAAAAATAAGAAAAAGATGAAAAATCAGAAAAAGACAAGGGGGAAAAGTCAGTAGAGCTAAGTCCTAGTGGTACTTCTGGGAAGAGGAAGAAATTTAGTGGACCTAGCAGAGGTCAAGGTGGAAGGTTTGGAAGGGGCAAATTCTCTGGACAGAGACCCCCTAGGACTGGTCAATAGTCGAGCAGGGGTTCACAACCTCCCTGCTCCTATGAGACTTGTGGCAAGATTCATGGGGGAGAATGCTATTGGGCAACAGGAGCTTATTTTAACTATGGAGGCAAGGGTCACATTGCAAAAGATTGCACTAATGCTCCTAGATTCGGTCCAGCTTCTACGACTGCAGAAGGATCTATTCAGAGTCCTGCTCCCAGAGGTTCACAACCAGTTGGCAGAGGCAGAGGTAGAGGCACTACTTCTGGCAGTTAGGGTACTGTTGGTCAGTTAGCACAAGGAAGTGCTTCAGCCAGGGTTTATTCAATTAGACAACGAGAATAGGTTGAGACTTTTGATGTTGTAGCTGGTACATTCTCTATCTCTGATCAAGAAGTATTTGTGTTGTTTGATCCAGGTTCAACCCACTCATATGTTAGTGCTAGCATAGTCAGTTCACTTGCTGTTCCGTGTGTCAAAATGGGTTTTGAAGTGCTAGTAACTAGTCCATTAGGACAAGAGGTTCGGGTCAATAGAATCTATAGAGACTATCCTTTGGTGATCCAAGGACATGTTTTTCTGTCAGATTTGATTAAAATTGTCACACCTTACCCCTCTATAATGATCCCATAGAATACGTAATGGACTACCGAACTTCACCTACCGATAACTCATTAAGTACCCTACAAGGGATTTTAAAATAATTTTCTTACTTTTTATAAGTGGTGAGCATTTCTAAATAAATATTAAAAAATTTAATTAAAGTTGGAAACTAGATAAAATTCTTGACCCATTTTATTTTTCCGCAAATTTTATAAAAATTTCGGCAGAGTGCCGTATGTATTTTGAGAAAACAGTTCTTCAAATTCCTATAAAAAGCACTTCCAATTATTTATTTCAACCACTTATTCAAATTCACAATCAATCTCAACCAATTTATCAAGTTTCAAAATTCAACAATCCCCATTTCTCAATTTCCAAAAATTCAGTAATCATCAAGATACTGTCAATCAATTTCATTCATTCATATTTCATTAAAGATAAACAATTTATATATATATCATACTAAAAATTTACATTAGGAAAATCCAAACTAAAATTTATTACAAACTTTATACAAACTTTATACAAGCTGCTCAAGACCAATTTTACATGTCCATACATTTACGTGCATTACATACATCAAAATAAATATTTACAGTCATGGTATAAATTTTACCCGATAACTTCAAGCAGGTAGGTCCTCAATCCTCAGCAGCTCATTCTGTTGCTCCTCTAGTCCCTAAATCTGCGACAGCAATAACAGCCATCGCTGAGTACTAGGACTCAATGGTGCACAACATACTAAAATAATCTTAATGCAGAATTTAAATTACATTTATTCAAAAACTGGACTGAACATAAGAATTAAATACAAAACATGAATTATGAGATTTCAATCCAAACAAGTTCATTTCGAAGTGTCAAAACCAATTTCATAAAACCCACAGTTATATCATGCCATTCGAAACAAATATAATCTCAATAGCCAGAGGCTAAGGAGAAGTCACATCATAAGGCTAGCTAGCTCAAATACATGGATATCCATTCAATTTCTTCTTCTACTGGCACACACCTCAACACTTCAGCCAGAGAAGGAATCAAAATTCGAAACTGATTACCCCCACTAGTAAAGTTAGTGAGGTGTTCAAATATATGGTCATGACACTGTGGTTTCAAAACTTATCTTAACAATTTACTAAATATTGCCATTTCAAATATGCACAAATAACTTTCAACAATTTAAATCAAAAGCATCATAATAATGTCACAATTCAATATTTCACATTATTCAAAACAATATGCAGAAGATAATTTACAAAAATTATACGTTGTGTACAAACCTTAAGCGAGTCATCTCTTAGCCTTGACTCGATTCCTCAGATTCTTTCCCAGTGTTTTTTTTCACTAAAACATACAGTTTCACAGTGCTTCAGAATCATAACTCATCATTAGTCCAAAAATAAATTTACATTCACTTATACCTAGCTCTAATGTGCTAAACTTGACGTTCTTTAAATTTTGTGTTTCGGGGTTACTATTCACTATACTATTTAAGTCAATTTGTTGACTTTCTAAGGATTAATAGGTATGGAAATTCCAACTTCACCCACATACCACATTTTGGTCACTAAATTTGTTGGTTTTGGTTGTTTACTCAAATTCTAAGCCTTTTAGGCAAATTTGCAAATTTTCAGTTTTGGTGTCTTAAGTTGCACTCTTCCATTGGTCATTTTTCTGTTAGAATTTGGCAAAACTTCCTCCATAGAAAATGTTCCCTATTGTCTTAAATTTATTCTCCTTTTTGGATCACTCCAATTGGAGTTTTTTAGCTCAAGTTATAGCCATTTGAATCATGGCTGCCGGATTGGACTTAACCCAGATTTCTGGGCAAATTCTAGTTTTGGTAGTTTTAGGTCACCAATTTTGGGTGGCCAAATGACTTGGTTAATGGCATAATTTGGGTTTGTGTTCTTCATGAAAGTTTTAGGTCTATATCTCAACTGTCCACTGGTAAAATTTCAGGTCATTTAGACCTGCCTAGCTCAAGTTATGGCCAAATGAAAAAACACTGTTCATTTAGTCATTTTTGTACAGGTCAAACTGAGAAAATCCGAATTTGGTCAATTTGTTCACTAGGTTTTGGTCACTTTTTGGGCATGATTCCTAAATGAAAATTGTGTCATTTTTGTCTATTTTCATTCCCAATTGTTCTCATACCAATTGGACTTGTAAATTTTTAGCTTTGGTCCCTCAAAGGGACCTTGGTCCTGCTGCCAGCAGCATGACCATATTCAATCCGAATTTAAACTCAATTCAAACACTTCCAACACACTTCATTTGGTCACAAATGATCATTTCTCGCCTCAAACTAGGTCAAACACATCATTTCCCAATTTCTCACATTTTATTTGATAGTTAGGTCAGGAGTCAGCTCTCGGGGTCAATTGACCAAATTGCCCCTCGCCGGTTCAACCCAGTTTGCAAATAATTTAATATTTCTTCCGGCTCCCTAACCTAATTATTTGACTAACTTGACAAATCTTTTTCGTGACTTTCTCTTTTCCACTGTGTTCGTAATAGTCTTAAGGACCGCGGCGTCACATTTTACGATTCGAAATTTGAGTTTAAATCGACTTCGCAGTCCTTCCCGAGAGGGTCACCCATCGCTGTGACTCTCGGCTCGTTTAACTTCTTATGTTATGTTTTTCTTATTTATACTTAACTAATTAACAATTACTAATTATTTGTGTTCAAGGCTTATCTAGTTGTCTAAAGTGTGGTTCTAATCCCCTTAATTGTCCGGACTGACTCGGGTCACCGGAACAGTGAATTATACCAGGCTATGCAAATAGGGGTGTTACAGAAATGTCCTTCAGAGATTATGATATCATCTTGGGCATGGATTGGTTAGCCAGGTATCACGCCATGATTGACTGTAGACTAAAGACAGTCACTTTTGGTCTCCCTCTGTACGGTGATGTGGTAATACATGGGGAGAGGCATTTACTGCCATCAAACATCATTTCGGCTGCACTAGCCAGAAGGATGATCAGAATGGGGTGTGAAGCATACTTGGCACATGTGATAGACACTCAAGTGGGGAGCCCAGCACTGAGGGACATCTCTACTGCATGTGACTTTCGGGATGTGTTTCCTGATGAATTGCTAGGATTACCTCCAGAAAGAGAGATGCAGTTTGAGATTGATGTTATGCCTAGTGTGGACCCAATCTCCATAACACCATATAGAATGGCACCTGCAGAATTGAAAGAGTTGAAAGTGCAGTTGCAAGAGTTACTTGACAAGGGCTTTATCTGCCCTAGTGTGTCACCTTGGGGGTCGCCAGTGTTGTTTGTTAAGAAAAAAGATGGCACTCTCCGTTTATGTATTGAATACCGGCAGTTAAATAAGGGGACAATAAAGAACAGATATCCATTGCCCTGCATTGATGACTTGTTTGATCAGTTGAGGGGTGCAGCTGTGTTCTCCAAAATTGACCTGAGATCAAGTTATTATCAGCTGAAAGTACAAGAGCAGAGTATTTTTAAAACTGCCTTTAGAACTCGTTATGGCCATTATGAGTTCTTGGTCATGCCTTTCTGGTTAACTAATGCTTCGGCTGCTTTTATGGATTTGATGAACACTATCTTCATACCATACCTCGACCAGTTTGTAGGGGTATTCATAGATGATATATTAGTCTATTCGAGTAGCACAGAACAACATGATAGACATCTGCGGATTGTACTGCAGACTTTGAGGGAGAAATAACTATACTGCAAATTGTCGAAGTGTGAATTTTGGCTAAAGAAAATTGTAACACCCCTCACCCGACTACAGTGTAGCCGAGTAAAGTGTGCTACATTCAGTGCCAGAGCACCCTATCTTATATTAATTTATTACTTTAATAATTTGATCTCGTTTAATTTTAATATCAATTATTTTTAAACGGAGAAACCAGCAGAGTTTCTCCTATTTTAATTATCAGTTGGCGTACTTCACTATTCACCTGCTTGAAATTTTCAATAATATTTTACAATAATCATCTCATCAATTATTCTCATAACCATCTCATAATTCATATCTCATTCATATCTCAATTTCATATTCATTTCCATGCATTTCCATTCATGCACAATTTATATATACAAATTCTCAATTTTCATTAATTTACATATTTTACAGACTGATTACATAAATTCATAATTTACATGATCTACAAATTAATTATAGTTTGATAATCTATATTTCAACATACAATTCATAGTTTACATTATAAATAATAACTAATTATAATGTACAAAATACATAATATGATCTATATGAGCTCTATCTACATGCATTACTGAGGAGGTAACAACCTTGAACACTCTGCAGATCAGAACTCCAAAATCTCTGTTTGGTATTCGCTGGGCTTTAACTTCAATGCCTGCGCGTGGAAACAAATCCATCGCGCTAAGCATTGCTACTTAGTGGTGCAATAATATAACAAGAAAATAATATAACAAGTAAAAATAATTGGAGCATATTTTCTATACTCAAGAATTTTACTGGGTTCATATGAAATTTTCCATACAATATATCTTTCGCTATTTATATTGCTCTCTAGAACACTTCTTTCATAAGTTTACAATAATCATTTATATCATGTACAAATAAATCTAAAATTTATACTTATATTCTTATGAAAGTCACATTTGTAATGTTATTTAAGTTATAATTCTTCTACTAGTCTTTTTATCACTTCCTTAATACTTTCTAAGTTGTTTATAATCATTTCTTAATATTTAAAATTTTTAGAACTAATTTAATTTATTTCAGATTATTCTAAGGAACAAATTTTTAGAGCTAATCTAATTTATTTCAGAACTTCTTCTCATTTATTTACTTTCTAGCATTTTTAATTGCTAATATTCATAACTTATTTTAATAAATTAGACTTCCCAAGTAACCTACGACAGGCTGACTAAACTGGATAACGGGTCGTTGGTACTGGACACCGCGGTGCCTCGGGCTGTCATACCATGGGATGCAGAACGTCAACCATGTATGCAGTCAATATGGCTAAAAAGCCATGATAACACATAATCGGGCATAAAAGCCATGAGTGCGGGCATAAAGCCATGAATGCTGGCATAAAGCCATGAATACGAGCATAAAGCCATGAATACAGGCATAAAGCCTTTCGCAGTACTGCTAAAACAATACCCTATTGGCATGCCAATCTATCCAATCTGACATACATGTCTAGGCAATACAAGGGCACATAATATCATTAAATATTAATATATAGTATTTTATGACTTCATTATTTCATAATAAATTTCAATTATAATTTATACATTCATTTGATCATTTATATGATCACAATTCACATCAATTATCCTTTTTTACCATTGTAATCAAAGTATTTTTCCTTTCTATAATAATGAGAACTAATGTCTCATTCATATATTAATATGATTCATTTATTTATTTATTATGTCATTCATATTGATCACAATTCAAAACAATGGTTCACATGTACCATTGCATTCAAAACATTTTTCCTTTCTCATTTATACATTCAAAAATTTACTTATGTAATTACAAATTTTGTATTTCAAGTTGAATTACTAACATTTTATGAATTCTATTTGTGATGGGCATATAAGCTCTAACTATCTATTCACATCAATTAGGTGACTTACTTTTCATCTTTCAAGCAATCCATGAACATTTCATGGATTTCAAATTTATGGCTTTAATTTCCCTTTAACAATTTTGACTAGGATCCATAGTCCACATTTGTCATACAATTCTAAGCATTTAAGCTTAGAATTGATTCTAGGTCTTTATCTTGGTTTGCTAATCATTTTGATTACTATTCACCTTACTAGTCAACCAAAATGTTGACTTTTTCATACTTAATGGATATGTTAATTCTAATTACACCAAGATCCCACATTTTGAGTTTTATATTTGCTAGTATTAATTGCCAATTCCAATTTAAAATCCCCTAGATGCATTTCTAAATTTTCAGTTTTGATTACCTAAGTTTACTACTCCATTAGGCAATTTTACAGCAGAAACTACACTAACTTTTCTTCATCAAAGTTGTTTCTTATTGTGTCTTCTTTAATTTCCTTTTTGAATCACTCAATTTGGAGTTTGTAGCTCAAGTTATGGTCTTTTTACCATAAATGGCCGGAGTGACCTATACCCAGAATTTCTGGGCAATTTGGTTCTGCCAGATTTGGTGACCTAAGTTTGGTTGGCAATTTGACTAGGTTATGGTCAAAATTTGGATTTGTGTTCTTCATGAAAGTTGTAGGGCTATGTCTCAGATTTTTTTTGGTAAAATGTCAGATCAATTGAAATTTTCTACACTGAGTTATGACCATTTGAACAAACACTATTCATTTGGTCATTTTCCAGGGACAGCATGTTGGTCACCTGGATTAGGGTAATATTTAGGTCAACTTGGATTGGTTTTCTGGGCAAGGTTTCTTCACCAAAGTTGTTCCATTATGTGTCTATTTTCATGTCCAATTGGCTTTGCACCAATTGAACCTATAAAACTCCATTTATGACTACCCAAACCTACTGGACTCACAACCAGTCCTACAGGTCACCAAGGGCAGCATGCCTAAACTTAACTCCATTATCCTTGCTCACTTCAATTCCTCCTCACACACATTCAAATGGTCACTAATTGACCATTACGAGGTTAATATACCATTTCATAAGCAAAACTCCAATTTTTTCACAAACCCTAATTCCCAAGTGTCCATTTCATGCTTTTCATGTCATCTAACATATCCAACACACATAGTTCAACATCTAACTCAAGTTATCTCATCACAAACCACTTCTAAAAAATTCAAGTCATACAAATCAACAAATCCCATCCTTCTTCCATGGCTGCCAATTTTCATACATACTTCAATATAATTGTTTTGTTCAATTCTACAATAAATTCTCATTTAATTTGTCTTCCTAACAAAGATTAAAAGATATGGAAGTGAGTATAGGCACTAACCTCAATTGCTAACTCTTCCAAGTCTCCAAAACTTCCTTTTTCCTTCTTCTTTTTTCTGCCCAAGTATTGCTCTAATGGTGAAGACCAATTTTTATGAAGCCAACAAGTAATTTTATGGTGTGTTAGCAAGGAAAATTTAGAGAGAAGGAAGAACAAAAATGGTGGCAGTAGAGAGAGATGAGGTTTGGCTGAAATGAGGAACAAAGCTGCTGGAACTTGTTTTATTTTTGTCCCATTTTTATGTCATTTTTATCCCTTTAATTTATTTTTCAAGTGGTGATTGGGTGGGGGCATTATAATGACATCATGTGATGTCATTATTCCAAATTTCCTTCATTTTCTTTCCTTTTCTTTTCTACTCATTTTCAATTAAATTTTTAGCAATATTTATTCACATTTATGTCATAATAATTATTTACTTAACTGGACAAGTCGTTCAAAAATCATCTCTGAAGACAAAATGACCAAAATGCCCTCCGTTTGGCTTATTAAGCCAAAATCGTTTGTACCGATTGAAAAATTTTTCTAAGCCTTTTCTTGGCATTCTAATGTCATAGAAACCTCAATGACTCTTCTCCGGAGTCTCGAAAATTATTTTATGAATTTTCTCCCGGGTTTAGGGCGTTTAGCTGTGAAAACCGTAACTTCCCACTAGGTTACTCATCGCCAGGGCACCGGCTCATTTAACTTGGTTGTATTTTATTTTTGAAAATTTTCCTATATTTTTCTTGTTAATATTTGAGTTAATTATGGCTCCTCACTTTAGTCTAAATATTTTTCTAGTCATTCTAACTGTCCGGACCGATACCGATCACCTGAACAGTAGAATATATAGAATTGCTATAGTGAGGGTGTTACAAAAATATCCTTTTTGGGGCATGTAGTATCAGTAGAGGGCATCAAGGTAGATCCAAGTAAGATAGAAGCTGTCCTTAATTGGAGGCCACCCAGAAATATCACGGAGATTCGCAGTTTTCTGGGTTTAGCTGGATATTACCATCGATTTGTGAAAGGATTCTCCATGTTGGCATCTCCATTGACTAAGCTACTTCGAAAAGATGTGAAATTTCAGTGGACAGATAAATATCAACAGAGTTTTGATGAATTGAAGAAATGTTTGACTGAGGCTCCAATCCTGACTTTACCTATTCTTAGTAAAGAATACACAGTTTACAGTGATACTTCTCACAATGGGTTAGGCTGTGTATTGATGCAAGATCGAAATGTCATTGTCTATGCATCACGCCAGCTGAAACCACATGAGAGGAATTATTCTTATAAGGAAATATCATAAAAAGTAAGAAAATTATTTTAAAATCCTTGTAGGGTACTTAATGAGTTATAGGTAGGTGAAGTTCGGTAGTTCATTAGGTATTCTATGGGATCATGTTATGCCTTATAGAGGGGTAAGGTGTGACAAGTGAGGAGTCATAAATAACTCAAATAATAATAAGAAAAATTTAGGAAAAAATTTAGAAATAAAATACAACCAAGTTAAATGAGCCGGTGCCCTAGCCATGGGTAACCTAGTTGGAAGTTACGATCTTCGCAGCTAGAAGCCCTTAACCTGAGAGAAATTTATGAAATAATTTTTGGAACTCCAAAGAAGAGTCATTGAGGTTTTTATGGCATTAGAATGACAAGAAAATGCTTAGAAAAATTTTTCAATCAGTACAGACGATATTGGCTTAATAAGCCAAATGGAGGGCATTTTGGTCATTTCGTCTTCAGAGATGATTTTTGACTGACTTGTCCAGTTAAATAAATAATTATTATGACATAAAATATGAATAAATATTGCTAAAAATTGAATTGAAAATTAGTAGAAAAGAAAAAGGAAAGAAAATGAATTAAATAGGAATTTTGACATCACTATGATGTCATTAAAACACTTCCATCCAATCCCATTGTGACACCTACTTATAAACCTAATTAAAAGAGATAAAATTGAGTAAAATTAGAACACAATTCTGCACTCATCTTCCCTATTCAGCCAACGCACTTTTCTCTCAACCTCTATGAGTGTTGTTTCATCTTTTTCTTCCATTCCCATGAGTTCTCACTACTAAACCCTAAGCATCTTTCATTAAAACTTGTCTACACCTTTTGGGAAAGTATTTGGCTGCCAAGAAAAGCCAAGAAAGTGAAGGAAAATTTAAGATTGGATAAGGGAAAACTCTGCTCACACAAGGTTTAGTGCTTAATCCTTCTTCTTTTCTTTAGATTTTGTGTTATTCTCATGAATTATGCTAGGAAATTGAGAAATTGAATAAATCTGTGCATGTTTAGGCCTCTACAAATTTTGGCAGCTTTATGGCGGGAAATAGTTCTGATTATTTTGTTGGATTAAAGTGGATTAGAGGTGGTGTTTGAAGTGTATATGTAGAGTGATAATGAATTGGTATGTTTAATTGATGTATGTGCATGAGTGGACATTTGAAAACTAGGGTTTGAGCCATGAAGTTAGGGTTTTGCTCATGTGTTGGTGAATGGAAGTCCTAATGGTCAATTAGTAACCATTTGGCTATATTTGATGAGGAATTGAAGTGAATTATGGCTTTGGATTTGAGGTTGGGTATGTTGCATCATAGGACCTGCAGGTCTGGATGTGAGTCCAGCATGTTTGGGCAACTATAAATTAAGTTGTGTAGGTTCAATGGTGCAAGGCTAATTGGATATGAAATTAGACACATAATGGCACAACTTTGATGAAGGAATCCTGTCCAGAAACTAAACTTAGAATGCCCTAAAAATTGATCAAATCTGGGTAGCACCAATTCTGCCTGGGCAAAATGACCAAATGAACAGTGTTCATTCATTTGGTCATAACTCAGTGTAGAAAGGTCCAATTGACCTGAAATTTATATCAATGAAAGGCTTAGACAATTTAGAACAACTTTCATGTAGAACATAAACTCCAATTCTAAACTTAACCAAATGAAATTGCTAACCAAAGTTGAGCTACTAAATCTGGCAAAACCAGAATTGCCCAGAAATTCCTGGGTAAAAGTCCATTCGACCAGTTATGGTGAAATAGCCATAACTTAAGCTAGAAAACTCAAAATAGGGTGATTCAAAAAATGAAATGTAACTAGACACAACAAGGAACAACTTTGATGAAGAATATTTGGCCAAATTCTCACTGTAGAATGGCCTAATGGAACAGTGAACTCTAGCACCCAAAAACTGAAATTTTGATTTATTCTCCATTGGTTAGAAGTATGGATTAGCAACTAATGCCAACACTTTTGGGAACCAAAATGTGGTAAATCTATGTGATTAAAACTCATGTAACTATTATATATGAGAAAGTCAATATTTTGACTTAAATGACTAAATGAATAGTAACCTTACATGTTAATTACAAATATTCAAGAAATAAGCTTTGAAATGGTATTGAAATCAATGCCAACAAAATTAAAATGTAAAATGTGGTATATTGGTGAACTTAGGCTTAACAAAACTATTATGAATTAAAAAGTCAACCTTTGAAGGAAAATGGTCAAGTGAATAGTAACCTCAATAATATTAATGCAAAGGACCAAAACTTAAATTGCAAATGATAAGTTATATAAATAGTGTAATGAATAAATGGATCATGTTAATGTATGAATGAGACATTAGTTCTCATTATTATAGAAAGGAAAAGTACTTTGAGTAGAATGGTATAGAAGGATAATTGATATGAATTGTGATCATATAAATGATCAAATGAATGTATAAATTATAGTGAATGCATAAATTATGTAGAATGGTATTTTAGAAATTTATACTTCTGCTAGTAACAAAAATTAAAATGTTATAAATTATAATTGGAACATATAATGACAAAATGATACTTATGAACACTTAATGATACCTATGTGCCTATGTATTGCCTAGACACGTGTGTCAGATTGGATAGATTGGTATACCAATAGGGTATTGTTTTAGCAGTACTGCAAAAGGCTTTATGCCTATGTTCATGGCTTTATGCCCGTATTCATGGCTTTATGCCCCGCACTCATGGCTATATGCTCATACTCATGGCTTTTATACCCAATTATGTATTATCATGGCTTTCTAGCCATTCTAACTGCATACGTGGTTGATGTTTCGTGTCTCATGGTATGATGGCCCGAGGCATTGCGGTGTCCAGTGCCAACGACCCGTTATCCAGTTTAGTCAGCCTGTCATAGGTTACTTGGGTAGTGAAATTTATTCAAATAAGTTAAGAATATTAGCAACTGAAAATATTAGCAATTAAATAATGAGTAAGAATATTTAAAATAAATTAGATTAGTTATTTAGCAGAAAGAATTGAAATGAATTGGAACGATATTAAAATTTAATTATTATGAAAGAATTGAGCACTTCTGAAGAGGGATAAATTAGAACAAAGGATAGTTAATACTATAAGTATTATATGAAATTAGATTAAATTCCAGAGTATCCAAATTTTGATCCATTTCTTTTTATTCATTGTATATTATTTTCTTGTTATATTATTGCACCACTAAGCAGCAATGCTTAGTACGATAGATTTGTTTCCTAACGTAGGTTACTAAAGGTAAAGCCCAGAAAAAAATATTAAACAGAGATTTTAGAGTTCTGACCTGCAGAAGTGTCTGAAGTATTCAAGGTTGTCACCTCCTCAGCAATGCATGTAGATAGGGCCCATATAAGTTATTTTATGTATTTTGTTTATTATGTAAATTATGAACTTGTGTAATTGGTTTATAAATCATGTAAATTTATATAATTTGAAAATTTTTACATACAAATTGAGTATGAATGGAAATGTATGGAAATGATTATGAAATTAAAATATATGGATGAGATTTGAAATATGACTTGACTATGAGAATGATTGATGAGATAATTATGATTAGCATGGATAATATTATATTGTGAAAGTATTGTTGATTTTCAAACAGGTGAATAGTAAATCACGTCAATATTTAATAAAATAAGGGAAACTCCGTTGGTTTCTCCTTAAAAAAATAATTGATATTAAAATATAACGAGAGTAAATTATTAAAAGAATAAAGTAAGATAAGATAGGGTACTCCGGCACTGAATGTAGCACGCCTTGCTCGGCTACACTGTAGACGAGTGAGGGGTGTCACATTGGCCACCCAACCCTTCCAAAATTTTTAGGAAAATAATTTTATTTTATTTTTGTTATTGCCCCTTAAAATAATTTATATTGTTTTATCATGATATAAAGAATGTGAAATAGTAAAACTACTTATTTTTCACTATATATTCAATAAATTTTTATAGCATTGGCATCATTAAAAAAAAACTAACTTCAGTACATTCTATTATGACATTGTTGAATACAATATTGACTCCTCAAAACATATAAACAATAAGTGTAATTAACCATTTCTTGAATTAATTTGATTTATAATATTGGTATTTCCGAAAAATTTTATGGGTCTACCTGTAACACCCCTATTTGCATAGCCTGGTATATTTCACTATTTCGGTGATCGGAGTTGGTCTGGATAATTAAGGGAATTAGAACCACATCTAAGACAACTAGATAAGCCATAAACTTAAATAATTAGTAATTGTCAATTAGTTAAGTATAAATAAGAAAAACATAACATAAGAAGTTAAATGAGCCGAGAGTCACAACGATGGGTGACCTTCTCGGGAAGGACTGCGAAGTCGATTTAAACTCAAATTTTGAACCGTAAAATGTGACACCACGGTCCTTAAGACTATTGCGAACACAGTGAAAAAGAGAAAATCACGAAAAAGAATTGTTAAGCCAATCAAATAATTAGGTCAGGGATCTAGAAGAAATATTGAATTATTTACAAACCGAGTCGAACCGGCAAGAGGCAATTTGGTCAATTGACCCCTAGAGCTAACTGTTGACCTAACTATCAAATAAAATCTGAGAAAAGAAAATTTCAGAATCGGAAATTAAATTAAAGAATTAATGGAAAAATAAAAAAAAAAGAAGAAAAAGGAAAAGTAGAAATTGGGGACATCATGCACGACATCATGCATGATGTCATAAATACTAATATAATTAAAAATTAAATTTTGGATAATTGTGGTCTTCCATAAGAATTAAAAATTCATAAAAAAAAAGGAAAATCATTTCTTCTTCTTCTTCAAAAAACGTCCCCATCTCTCTCTCACTTTTCTCTCCCAAGATTCCTCCATTAACAAGCTTTTAAAGCTTGAAAAACTTAGTTCTTCCCCACAAATTTCAACCCTAAACCCTAAAAAGCTTCTATGTTACCCTAGAAAAGAAGATTAAAGAAGAATAGGAGGGAAGAAAGTGAAGGAATTGAGAAGTTGAAATTCAAAGTAAAGGTTAGTGCTCTAACTCTTCACTTCCTAGGTTTGATTCATGTGTATGTAATGAAATAGTCTCGAAATTATGAGAAAATGGAAACAAATCAAAAGAAAACATAGGTGAGGGACCAAATGTAAATTTCTTCCAGCCATAGTACCTTGAAGTTTTGATATGTTCAATTTAATTTAGACATGAATTTGACATTGATTAAGGTTGAATATGTGATTAGTGTAGTAAATTGGGTATGAATTAATCAATTGCATGAATTAGGGTTTTGGCACCTAGGGTTTGGAAGACAAAAATGTGAGAAATTGTTAAATGATGTGTTTGACCTAGTTTGAGGTGAGAAATAGTCATTTGAGACCAATTGGAGTATGTTAGAAGTGTTGGAACCAAATGTAAATTCGGGTTGCTTTGGGTCATGCTGCAGGCAGCAGGACAAGGGTCCCTTTGAGGGACCAAAACTAAAAATTTACAAGTCCAATTGGTATGAGACCAATTGGGAATGAAAATAGACACAAAATGACACATTTTTCATTTAGGATTCATGCCCAAAAAGTGACCAAAACCTAGTGAACAAATTGACCAAATCTAGATTTTTGCAGTCTGACCTGTACAAAAATGACTAAATGAACAGTGTTTGTTCATTTGGCCATAACTTGGGCTAGGTAGGTCTAAATGACCTAAACTTTTACCAGTGGATAGCTGAGATATAGACCTAAAAATTTCTTGAAGAACACAAACCCAAATTATGCCCTTAACCAAGTCATTTGGCCACCCAAATTCGGTGACCTAAAACTGCCAGAACTAGTTTGGTGCCTAGAAATCTGGATTATGTCCAATCTGGCAGCCATGATTCAAATGGCTATAACTTGAGCTACAAAACTCCAAATGGAGTGATTCAAAAAGAGAATAAATTTAAGACAATAGGGAACATTTTCTATAAAGGAAGTTTTGCCAAATTCTAACATTAAAATGACCAATGAAACAGTGCAACATAAGACACCCAAAACTGAAAATTTGTAAAATTGCCTAAAGACTTAGAATTTGAGAAAACAACCAAAACCAGCAAATTTAGGAACCAAAATGTGGTATGTGGGTGAAGTTAGAATTCCCATACCTATTAAGCCTTAGAAAGTCAACAAATTGACTTGAATAGTGTAGTGAATAGTAACCCCGTAACACAAAATTTAAAGAACGTCAAGTTTAGCACATTAGAGCTAGGTAAAAGTGAATTTAAATTTACTTTTGGATTTATGCTAAGTTATGATACTGAAACACTGTGAAACTGTGTGTTTCAGTGGAAAAGAATACCAGGAAGAACCCGAGGTGTCGAGTCAAGGCCAAAAGGCGACTCATATAAGGTTTGCGCACAACATAGAATTTTTGTAAATTTTCTTGTGCATATTGTTTTGAATAATTTGAAATATTAAATTGTGACATCATTGTGATGAAATATTTATTATGCTTTCTATTTAAATTGTTGAAAGTTATTTGTATATATTTGAAATGGCAATGTTTAGTAAATTGTTAAGATAAGTTTTGAAACCACAGTGTCATGACCATATATTTGAACACCTCACTAGCATGACTAGTGGGGGTAATCAGTTTCGAATTTTGATTCCTTCTCTGGCTGAAGTGTTGAGGTGTGTGCCAGTAGAAGAAGAAATTGAATGGATATCCATATATTTGACCTAGCTAGCCTTGTGATGTGACTTCTCCTTAGCCTCTGGCTATTGAGATTATATTTGTTTCAAATAGCATGATATAACTGTGGGTTTTATGAAATGTGTTTTGATACTTTGAAATGAAATTGTTTGGATTAAAATCTCATAATTTATGTTTTGTATTTAATTCTCATGTTCAGTCTAATTTTTGAATAAATATGATTTAAATTCTGCATAAAGATTATTTTAGTATGTTGTGCACCACTGAGTCCTAGTACTGGATGATTATTATTTGTCATGCAGATATAGAGACTAGAAGAGCAACAGAGTGAGTCACGAGACAGAGGAGCTACCTACTCTAAAGTCTATCAGGTATATTTTATACCCTGACTGTAAAAATTTATTTTGATGTATGTAATGTATGTAAAGGTATGGACAAGTAAAACTGGTCTTGAGCAGTTTGTATAAAGTTTGTAATAAATTTTAGTTGGATTTTTCCTAATGTAAATTTTTGTAATGATGTATATAAATTTTTTTATCTTTAATGAAATATGAATGGAAGTATTTTGTTTTAAATTGAATGAAATTCATTAATGGTATTGTGAGGATTGTTGAATATTAGAAATTGAGGATTTGAATTTTTGAAAATTGATAATGATGTTGAAATTGATTGTGAATTTGAAGAAGTTGTTGAGACGGATTATTGGAAGTGTTTTTTACAGGAATTTGAAGAACTATTTTCTCAAAATACAGACAGCACTCTGCCGAAATTTTTACAAAATTTGCGGAAAAATAAAATGGGCAACTAGTTTTCAATTTTAGTTAAATGTTTTAATACCTATTAGAAAATGCTCACCACTTATAAAAGTAAGAAAATTGTTTTAAAATCCCTTATAGGGTACTTAATGAGTTATCGGTAGGTGAAGTTCGGTAGTTCATTAGGTATTCTACGGGATCATGTTATGGCTTACAGAGGGGTAAGGAGTGACACTACCTCTATCCATAGGTTGATGAAGACCCTCAGGAAGACCTTCTTAGGATTTTGCAAGCCACCTCATTTCAAGCTACTCCACGCAGAAATGAGGCAATCCCCCATTTCAAAAATTATTATTACAACAAATAGTCAACACAAATCTAATGTAAATCTTATGGTATTCATTTTCTTGGCATCCTTGTAGTTCTCACACACCTCTTAAAAACAATGTATGCCAAAGTCAAAGTATGACACTTGTCACACCTTACCCCTCTGTAAGGCATGACACGATCCTGTAGCATATCTAATAAATTATCGAATTTCATCTCCCGATAATCTATTAAATATACTATAAGAGATTTTAAAACAAATTCAATTCATTTCAAAGTTTGGAGTGATGACAATTAATTATCGAAATACTTTGAAATGAGGTTTATACCATAAATTTTATTTTGAATTAATTTGGCATTTTTAGAATTTTACAAAAATTTTGGTATGGTAACGGCTTAAAATTCAAGAAAACAGTTCTTAAAAAACTATTTAAAAAAATTTATAAAATATTATGCACAATTAGATTCAATCCAACTCCAACATTTCATTCTATTTTGCAATTTCCTAGAAAATATGCTCAATTCATATACAAATCAAAATAAAGTCCATATTCAGTTTATATGTAACGATCGGGTTCTAAACACTAGAGGAATTGTCCACTTTGGCCATAAGCCTTACGGTTTTATCCTATAGGTGTAATGGATAACTTCCCAGGAGGTCACCTATCCTAGGATTTCTCTCAAGCAAGCACGTTTAACCCTGGAGTTCTTCCAGCTCTCTAGGCCAGTCCACCAAAAGGCGTCTCTAGTGATTAGTTCCCTCATTTTATATATCATTACTTTTTAAACCCAAGACCATCTCCGTGCTTTGCCAATATGGGATTTGCCTACTCCTCGTAAGATGTAACATGCTCCCGTAGTACACCTAATAAATTACCATACTTCGCCTACCGATAACCCATTAAATATACTACAAGGGATTTTGAAATAATTTTCTTTTATTTTTAAATTGGTGGGTAAAATTTTCTCAGATATTTAAAACCTTTATTTAAAGTCTAAACATAAATCAAATTTTTATATATTTAAAATCTCCGTAAATTTTTACAAAAATTTCGACAAAGTACCGTCTGTATTTTGAGAAAACAGTTCTTCAAAACCTGAAAATAAAGACACTCCCAATATTTTTCTCAATCACAACTCCATTATTCAATCACATTTCACAAATCAACACAAGCAACTCAATACACAGTTTAAATTAAATCAAACATTGAAACGTCTCATTAAGGTAACAAAATTAATATTTACATTCATGGGATCATAAAAAAATTTATTAGTATAAAATATTATAAATACATAAAATCTCAAGATAACCTTATAATATTTTGTGTTTAATTACAATCCAAAAATATATTACAAAAGAGTTGGTACAATTGCTCAAAGGAAATTTCATATATATAATTACATAATTACATCAAAATCTAAAGTACAAGGGTATACCTATGATATACCAGAATATATTCTCACTATGTCTTTCAGAAATCTTGCTCAGCTGCTTTATTATTCCTTTCACCTTCGACAGCATACAAAGCTATCGCTGAGTGGTGAATTCAGTGGTGCACAAACTAATAATTTAAAACTTAATACAAGTTATGCTTGACAATTCATAATAAATAAAAATTTAAAATTTCTAAATTCTTCAAAATTCATAACATTCAGAAATCAATATTTTCATTTATACAAATTATTCATTTGAATAACATTTTGATCAAATAGTAACTATTTATCTACATTTCTTTTATATCCCAAAACAATACAAAAATATTTTGAATCATTGACAAATTATTTATTTCAACCATAATTTATCAAACTATGCATAATTTAAAGGGCGTTGCCAACAATTCACACAGTTGAACCCATGACCCAAAATTCCAATAGATGCCGTGTTGTACACCACGACATTTTACACTCTCCAAATAACCGAGGTAAATGGTAGGAACAAAGACTAGCTAGTATATATGAGTACTCATTCAAACTCTTCCCCAACTGGCAAGCCAGAGAGGAAGGAACTCGCCCCATCTAGTGGAGGAGATATCTCACTAGACAAGCTAATGAGAATTCATAACATATTTTGCCATGTTAGCTGTGGTTTCAAATCATATTCAAAACAATTTCTATTTACAAAGTGTTTACAAATCATCAACATATTTAATCATCATAAATTCATGCTCAAGGTTGGCAACACATCAAACTTAAAATTTACAATCCTCAAAATCATGCAATAAATCCTTAAATGCATAAAAAAAATTTATATTTAATTTATACAATTTCATTCAACAAATTAAAATCCTCAACACAACAAAATTATAAATCATAAAATAAACTTGTTCAAATCAATTTAGTTGTGCACAAACCTTATACGAGTCGCCTCTTGGCCTTGACTCGATGTATCGGGTTCTTTCCCGGTATTCTTTTCCACTGAAACACACAGTTTCACAGTGTTTCAGTATCACCATTTATCACAACTCCAAAAATAAATTCAAATCTACTTATACCTAGCTTTAATATACTAAACTTGACATTCTTTAAAATTTGTATTTTGGGGTTACTATTCATGACACTATTCAAGTCAATTTGTTGACTTTCTAATGCTTAATAGGTATGGAAATTCTAATTTCACCTACATACTACATTTTGTTACTAAATTTGTTGGTTTTGGTTGTTTACTCAAAATCTAAGTCTTTTAGGCAAATTTGTAAATTTTCAGTTTTGGTGCCTTATGTTGCACTATTCCATTGGTCATTTTTCTGTTAGAATTTGGCAAAACTTTCTTCACAGAAAATATTCTCTATTGTCTTAAATTTATTCTCCTTTTTGAATCACTCCATTTGGAGTTTTTTAGCTCATGTTATAGCCATTTGAATCATGGCTGCCGGATTGGACTTAACCCAAATTTCTGGGCACCAAACTGGTTCTGGCAGTTTTAGGTCACCAATTTTGGGTGGCCAAATGACTTGGTTAAGGGCATAATTTGGATTTGTGTTCTTCATGAAAGTTTTAGGTCTATATCTTAGCTGTCCACTGGTAAAATTTTAGGTCATTTAGACCTACCTAGCCCAAGTTATGGCTAAATAAACAAACACTATTCATTTAGTCATTTTGTACAGGTCAGACTGCATAAATCCGGATTTGGTCAATTTGTTCACTAGGTTTTGGTCACTTTTTGGGCATGATTCCTAAACGAAAATTGTGTCATTTTGTGTCTATTTTCATTCCCAATTAGGCTTGTAAATTTTCAGTTTTGGTCCCTCAAAGGGACCTTGGTCCTGCTGCCTGCAGCATGACCCTAAGCAATCCGAATTTGCATTTGGTTCCAATACTTCTAACATACTCCAATTGGTCACAAATGATCATTTCTCACCTCAAACCAAGTCCAATACACCATTTAACACATTCTCACATTTTTGTCTTCTAAACCCTAGGTGCCAAACCCTAATTCACCAATATGTTGCATTTAACTACTACAATGCATCCCAACATCACTTCCATACTCATACCCACTTGCCTACACTTTGAATTCAATCAAATTCATGCACATACACATCAAAACCCTAGCTAGCCAAATTTTCCTCTTTTCTTCCAACAATTATTTTCTTTTAATTTTAAGTTAAAATCTAAGCTACTTGAACCAAAAACATAAAAATTAAACTAAGAAATGGAAGTTTGCTTACTGACCTTACTTTGAATTTTTCACCTCTTCAAAACCTCTTCCTTTCTTCTTCTTTTTGTTGTCAAGTTTTCTATCAAAGCTTGAAATCAAGATTTAATGATGGAAATTTAACTTTCTATGGTGGGATTTAAGGTTTGATCAAGCTCAAAATGAGCTTCCATGGAGTTTTGGTGAGGGAGAGGTGAGAGAGAGATGGTTCACGTTTTTTAGGAAGATGAAGTCTTTTTTTTTTCTTTTCTGTTTCTTTTATGAACTTATCCTTTAGGAAGACCATAAATTAAATTAATTAAATTTTAATTATAATATTTATTGCATCATGCATAAGGTCATGCATGATGTCATCACTTTTTATTTATTTTTTTTTATTTTTCTATTAGTTCTTTAATTTAATTCCCGATTCTGAAATTTTCTTTTCTCCGATTTTATTTGACAGTTAAGTCAGGAGTTAGCTCTCGGGGTCAATTGACCAAATTGTCCCTCGCCGATTCAACCCGGTTTGCAAATAATTCAATATTTCTTCCGGCTCCCTGACCTAATTATTTGATTGGCTTAACAATTCTTTTTCGTGATTTTCTCTTTTCCAATGTGTTCGTAATAGTCCTAAGGATAGCAGCGTCACATTTTTCGATTCAAAATTTAAGTTTAAATCGACCTTGCAGTCCTTCCCGAGAAGGTCACCTATCACTGTGACTCTCAGCTCATTTAACTTCTTATGTTCTGTTTTTCTTATTTATACTTAACTTATTGACAATTACTAATTATTTGTGTTTATGGCTTATCTAGTTGTTTTAAGTGTTGTTCTAATCTCCTTAATTGTCCGGACCGACACCAGTCACTGAAACAGTAATATATACCAGGCTATGCAAATAGGGGTGTTACATTATAGCTCAAAAGAAATAAAATATCATACACTTTCATTTGTACAACTGCTCATCTATCTTAATATACATACAGATCAATTTACATCAAAAAGAAAATTACAAAGGGTATAACTGATATACCCAGGAATAGTTCAAATCTGACTCTAATCACCGCTACAAGCAGCTCACTCTGCTGCTTTGTTTATCTCCTTACCTGTGATAGCATAAACAAGCCATCGCTGAGCAATACACTCAGTGGTACACAACTATAATTTTTTTTTTTATATAAGACATATTTTAACAAAACATAACAATAAGTTTTGAAATATTTACAAATTCACCATAATCCATGAAACCAAAATCACAATTTTTAATAATTGTAAATCATTCATTTCAAAACACACTTTATCCAGAATATTCACAATTTAAGGATGTTACCAACAATTTACATAGTTAGAAACATGAAAAAAAAAATTTTATCAATGCCGTATTGTACACCATGAAAAAGTAATCTCACCCTGATAACCGAAGCTAAAGGGGGACACAAAGGCTAGCTAGCTATATGTGTAATTATTCAATCTCACATCAATTGGCAAGTCAGAGAGGGACATAATCAATCTCACCCCACTAATTATTATAAATGGGGGACAACATAATCAATCTCACCCCATTGATCATTATAAATGGGGGACACAATTATAATTGCCATGCTAACTATGGTTTCAAAATATCTCTAAAGAATTTCCATACAAATAATTACATTTCCAAAATCAAATAGTTACTAATTCATTCATCATAAATTCTCATACAAGGGTTGGCAATATAAAATTTTCTTAACCACATGATTTTCACAAATCATAGTTTTCAATGCAATACATTCATAACTCATTCATACAAACTTCTTCAAATCAATTGTAAGTTGGAAAAAGAAGGAAAAAGGTTAATTGTGCACAAACCTCTTTATACTCCTTTTACTTAGTTCAACTTTTTCCCTCTTTAGGAGGCTCCTTTTCCAATGAAAATACACAATGGAAATATCTCAATACTGATCTCAATTATCTCTAATAACTAATCAAATGAATGCCTAAGTTACTTATGCAAACTCAGGGAATTTGGGTTCTAGACAGTTTTGAACCCTGACTTTAGAACCCAAATTCAACCTACTTCCAGTCCTCATTTAACAATATGATCTTAATGAAAGTTGTTCCTCTATGTCCTAGTTTTATTTTCCGATTTGAATCACTCAATTTGGAGTTTTGTAGCTTCAGTTATAGTCAATTTACCAAGTACTAGTCCAGTAACTAGTACTGTTCCAAATCAGGGCAGATACTAGAACTCAACTTTGTCAAGCTAATTGGACCAGTTATGGTCATAATTTGGCTTGGTGTTCTTCATATGAGTTGCTCCCCTGTGTCTCATGGTTACACAGGTTCAAGAATCACTAAATTTGAAGTTGTATAGAGTTATGGCAATTTAACCACCTTGGACTCATAAACCCTATACATTCAGGATTTCAAGTTCAGGCCAGTCTTTGCAATTCACATTTGAGGTCCTTACACTCAGAATTTTAGTAAGGTTTCTAAAATAAAGTTGTAACCCTAAGTTTTAGGTTTTCAAATCATTTTGGCTCATCCCATTTGGAATTCTCTAATTAAAGTTATGGTCTAATTACTATTCTGAGGTCAACTGGCTAAAATGGTTCTAGTGCAGGACTTCCAGATTTGGAAGTCATGACTTCTCCTAACAATTTCCCTAAGTTCCTTTAGGATCTAGGTTCTGGCCAAAGCATCAAAGTTGTAGTTTTAGGTCTTATGAAGATTTTGGTTTTTGAATCACTGCATTTTCAGTTTTGTAGCCCAAGTTATGGCATTTTTTCCAAAAACTGGTTGGATGGCCATTTGTCCAGGATTTCTAGGTTAGTCCGGAATTAGGCAGATTTGATGGATTAAATTTGCTTAGCAATTTAACCAAGTTAGGGTCATAATTTAGGTTTATGATCTTCATAAGAAGTGTTCTACTATGTTTCAAGTTTCCATTAGTTCAAGAATCACCTAATTTGGAGGTGTCTAGAGTGTGTTATGCCTAATTGAAGATGTACTATTCATTTGGTTATTTCTGGTCAGGTCCAGAACACCAATTCTGGATTCAAGCCAATTTTAGGGCAATGTATGGTCATTTTTAAGGCAAGGTGTCTTCATGAAATTCTAACCCTATGTCTTATGTTTCATCTTCAATTGGCTTCATACCAATTGGAGCTATATAACTCAACTTATAACCATCTAAGTGGACTAGACTCAAACTGTCTAGAATTCCAGCTTATGGCACACCACCAATTCATCAATTCCATTCCTCAATTCAACATAAATTCTTAACTAAAGTATGCCAAATGACCATAATTAGGTCTTATAAATCTCAATTGAATGACCATAATTAGGTCTTATAAATCTCAACTGGTCAACATATCACAAAACCCTAATTTTCCATAAACCCTAATTCTTCCACCTTACCATGTCATGCAAACTCATACCATCTCAATACACTAATTATGCGTACATCATTACTTACACTAGATTTCATGTCCAATTTATTCAAACACCTCAAACCCTACTCCCCCCCATGGCTGGCCAAAAATTCTCTATTAAGGTTCATGCATGATTCTTTCATTTTTCATGTTATTGCAACACAATTAGACTTCAATTCTACAATTATATAACTAATTTAGCTAGGAGAATGACTTACCTTAAATGGAGCTTTTCCAAACTTGAATTTCCTTCACTCTTTCTTATTTTTCTTTCTCCTAATCTTCTCTTTGATGCTAAATTAGAGATTTTCTATTATTTTAATAGAGAATTTACAGAGAGAATTGGAGTTTCAAGAGTTTGAAAGATGTAACAATGGAGGAAAATGAAATGAAGAGAGAGAAGAGAGGTGCTAACCAACAATCTAAGGAAGGAGAATTATTTTCATTTTAATTTGTTTTGTCTTCGTTTAATAATAATTATCCTCATAATTTTTGTAATTAAAAATTATAATCATTATTGTATCATGGTGAGTCATGGTGATGTCATAAAGCTATTTAAAATTGAATTTTTCATTTCTTTTTCTTTTCTTTCCCTACTCTCTTCATTTTTAATCCCTTTTTAATATTTTAATTTCATACATTTTAATGGACATTTAGGTTAAAAGTCACCTCTTGGAGTGAATTGATCAAAATGCCCCTCATCGGGTTTGTAATCCATCCTTTAATAATATCCGATGAGTTTTTAATTTCTGATTCAATTATTTTGTGCTAGTTCTCTTTTTATTTTCATGATTTTTTAGTTCCCAATGGTTTCGAAATTATTCCTTAATTAATTATGTCATGGGGACCAACACAAATTTAGGATAGCAACTGAGCTCACAGTCACTTCCCGGGTCGGTCACCCATCACCGGGACCTAGGCTTATTTAACCTAATTGTACTTCATTACTCATATTTTAATCCAACTTCATTTGCTCTTTGTCAATTTTATTTATGGCTCTTCTATGTGAATTAAGTATAGGCCTAAACATTCTAGCCATTTGGACAGACACTAGTTACCGGAACAGTAGAATGTACGGCCTACTTAATATGAGGGTGTTACAATTCTCCTCTCCTTAAAAGAAAATTTTGTCCCGAAATTTTACCAGGTATCAGTCTCTGAAGAGTTGTGGGTGTTGTCTCCTCATGTCCTCCTCGCACTCTGATGTTGCCTCCTAGCCTGAATGATGGTTCCACAGTACTTTGACTAGTGGTATCTACTTGTTCCTCAGCTGCTTCACCTCATGTGCCAAGATCTCTATGGGCTCTTCATCATATGTCAGGTCTGGATTCACTTCAATCTCCTCTACTAGCAAGATGTGAGATGGGTCAGATATGTACCTCCTTAACATAGATACATGAAAAACGTTATGAATCTTCTCCAACTCTAGAGGCAATGCCAGTTTGTATGCCAACAGACTCACTCTTTCCAGAACCCCATATGGCCCAATAAAGCGAGGACTCAGCTTCCCCTTTCTACCAAGGGAAAACCTTTAGGAATACTTTGTCACCCACAGAGTACTCAATATCCCTTCTCTTCAGATCTATATAAGACTTCTGGCGATGCGATGTAGCCTTGAGTCTGTCTCGAATGATCTTAATGTTTTCCTCTGTTTGTTGTACAATTTCTAGGCCAATCAATTTCTTTTCACCCACTTCATACCAATACAAAGGAGTTCTACATTTTCTGCCATATAGGGCTTCATATGGAGGCATCCCAATGCTTGATTGATAACTGTTGTTACAGGCAAATTTAATCAAAGGCAAGTGTGTGTCCCAACCACCTTCAAACTTAATCACACAAGCTCGGAGCATGTCCTCCAAAATCTAAATCACTATCTCATACTGGCCATCTGTCTGTGGATGGAATGTAGTGTTGAAGTTCAATCTAGTTCCTAGGGCTTTTTGAAGACTACCCTAGAATCTAAAAGTGAACCTTAGATCTCTATCTGATACAATGGACACTAGCACTCCATGCAACCTCACCACTTCATCAATGTATAGTTTAGCCAATCTTTCTAGATTGTAGTCCATCCTCACTGGCAGAAAGTGTGCAGACTTAGTCAATCTATCCATAATCACCCAAACTGCATCATGGTTCTTCTGTGTACGTAGAAGTCCCATTACAAAATCTATAGTGATCCATTCCCATTTCCATTCGGGTATCGGCAATGGTTGTAGCAATCCTGCTGGCACTTGATGTTCTGCCTTCACTTGTTGACAAGTTAGGCATTTGGCTACATATTCGGCTATGTCTTTCTTCATACCCAACCACCAGTAGTGCTCTTTCATGATTCTGCACATTTTTGTTCCATTAGGGTGGATAGAAAATGGGGAATCATGTGTTTCCTTCATAATGACTTGCCTCAATTCCACGTCATTAGGAATGCACATTCTGCCCTAGTATAGCAATAAGCCATCATCATTCACTGAAAATCCAATTTTCTTGTTATTCTGAGCTTCTTCCATTAATTTCAAATGCTTTTCATCATTCTGAGCGTCTGTTTTAATCTATTTAAGCAACATTGGCTTTACTTGCCAAGTAGCTACCATTTGCCCCTCATCATCAATCTCCAGATTTGCATGTAAAACATTCAATTCATGCACCATGGATAGTGGTGAAACTCTTAAAACTACCCATGGTTTTGTGGCTCAAAGCATTAACTACCACATTTGCTTTCTCAGGCTGATAATGTATTAAGTAGTCATAGTCTTTTATTAATTCCAGTCATCTCCTCTACCTCAAATTTAACTCCTTTTGTGTGCCCAAATACTTCAAACTCTTGTAATCTGTGTAGATGTAACACTTCTCCCCACATAAGTAATGTCTCCAGATCTTCAAAGCAAATACAATGGTAGAAAGCTCCAAGTCATATGTAGGATAATTCCTCTCATGGGGTTTTAGCTGGCATGAAGCATATGCAATAACATTTCTATCTGGCATCAGCACACAACCTAACCCATTATGAGAAGCATCACTATATATGGTGTATTCTTTACCCAGAGTAGGTAAAGTCAGGATTGCAGCTTCAATCAAAAACCATTTCAACTCATCAAAACTCTTCTGGCACTGATCAATCCACTGGAATTATACTTCTTTCCAAAGCAACTTTGTGACATCCTCGTTTTAGGTAGTTCGTACATCCTACTGTTCTGGTGATTAATGTCTAATCAGATAGCCAAAATGTCTGGAACTATACTTATACTAGAGTGAGCCATAAATAAATTAAATAATAAATAAGTAAAATGAAAGAGGAATCAAAGAAATGAAATGCAATTGGGTTAAAGGCGCCGAGGTACCGATGATGGGTAACCCTATCGGGAAGCGACTGTGAATACAATTGCCAACCCCAGACTCGTGGGGAACCCTGTGAGATAATTAATTGGGACTTAATTGAAGGATTTATGACATTTAAATGACAATAAAATGTCAAGAAAATGCAAGAAACTTTAATGCTAATCGGTAAAGGCAATTATGATGTGATGAAAGCCATAAAGGGCATTTTGGTCATTTCACCTTCAGAGAAGAATTTTAACCTAAATGTCAATCAAAATGAGTGAGAAGAAAACATTTAAAATAAATTAAAATCATGAATTATGTGATGGAAAGGGGAAAAGGAAGAAAAGAAAATATAATTGAATTATGACATAAGTCTTACTACATGATGACATCATTAAAAATTAAAAATCTAATTAAAAGAAGATAAATATGTAAATAAAAGACAAAATCATAAAAAGTCAAAATCCTTCATCTTCTTCCTTGGGTCCACTTGGCCGAATTCCTCCATAACTCTTCTTCCTCCATTTTCTTTCTTTTTCATCTCCAAATTCTTGCTTTTCTCATCATATTTTCCCAACCTCCAACCACAAAAACTTGATATTTAACCTAGCTAGAGAGATTAGAAGCAAAAGCAAGCCAAGAAATTGAAGTTTGGGAAGCTTGGAAATTGACATAAGAAAGGTATGTGCAAAGTAACTTTAAATTTTTAAACATTTCTTAAATTTAAGTTAGGATATATAAAAATTTTGGCAGAAAATGATGAAATATGTGTATGTAGGGTTAAGCATGAATTTCGGCCAGCTTGCATGAAGGAGACTTGATGTGCTTCATTCAATTTAAACTTGAATCCTAGCTTAGTTATGGTGATATATATAAAGTATACTTTGAATTGCATGATTTGGGTGATATGGTGGATTGGAATGATTAGGGTTTTGAACAATTTAGGGGTTTTGGTGCTATGATATACAAATAATATTTTTGATGCCAAATAATGATCAACTTATGTATTTTGATAGTGAATTGATGTTGTTGGTTGAGTTGAATTGAAGAATTGGAAGTGTTAATTGTGTGTTGGATTTCTAGACCTCTGAGTCCAATGTGCTTGCATTATTATAAGTAGAGCTAGATAGCTCCAATTGGTGTGAGGCCAATTGGAGATGAAACTTGAGACCTGAAGCTAAAATTTTCATGAAGGAACCTTGCTCAGAAACTGACCACAAATTGCCTTAAAATTGGCTTGAATCCTGATTGACCTAAACTGGAACTGTAGAAATGACCATATGAATAGTAAATGTTCTAATATGCATAACCCATTGTAGGAAGCTCCAAATCACCTGATTTTTGAACCTATGAAAATCTTAGACATAGTAGAACATTTTTCATGAAGATAAGGAACCCTAATTCTGACCCTAGCCCAATCAATTTGCTAGGAAAATTCAGGTCATCAAATCTGCCTGGATCAAAATTGACTTAGAAATTTTGGACCTTAGACCATCTGACCAGTTATGGAAAAAATACCATTACTCAGCCTACAAAACTGAAAATATAGTTATTCAAAAGCCAAAATCTTTATAATACCTAGAACTACAAATTTAATGTTATGACCAAAACCCAGAACCAAATGCAACTTAGGGAATTTATCAAGAGAAATCAGGACTTCCTAATCTGGAAATTCCTGCACCTGGACAAATTGACCATTTGACACTCGGATAGTAAATGAACCATAACTTCTAGTAGCAAACTCCAATTGGGATGAACCAAATTGATCTGAAAACTTAAGAAATAGAGCTACAATTTTGGGTTTCTTAATCAAAGTTTGAGTGTAAGGACCTTAAATATGAGTTGCAAATACTGACCTGAACCTGAAACTCTGCATGGACAGGGTTAGGAGTCCAGGTTGGTTAATTAGCCATAAATCACCTTAGACAACCCCAAATTTAGTGATTCTTAAACTTGTGTAACCATGAGACACAGGGGAACAACTCATATGATAAACACTAGGCCAAATTATAGCTGCAACTAGTCTAAATAGGTTGACAAAATTGGGTTCCAAAATTTGTCTTGTTCTAGAACAGTATTGGTCATTGGACCAGTACTCAGTAAATTGGTCATAACTAGAGCTAAAAAAACTCCAAATTAGATGATTCAAAATGGAAATTAAACTTAAGACAATAAGGAACAACTTTCATGAAGAAAGTGTGGTCAAATTACTACTGTAACTTGACCTAAAATGAGAGTGAATGCAAGACTGAAATTCTGGAATTCATGAAATGCACTCACAACAAGTTGAAATATGATTGGTATTTAATGCCAATGAATCATTGAACATAAATGTGATATGAATATATATTTGGGACCTATGTTCCCATCATGATTGAAACAAAAAATGCTATGAAGTATGAATATAAAATGCAATAAGAATATGAGACCTATGAATGCTTAGGAACACTAATGTGCCCATGTATGCCTAGACTTTATGTATGGGTTGGATAGATTGGCATGCCAATTGGGTTTTGATTTGTAGTATTGGGTTCTGATTTGTAGTACTACTTATGGCTTTATGCCATTCTGTTATCATGGCTTTATGCCATTCTGTTATTTATGGCTTCCAGCCATTCTGTTACATGATGACGTATATGGCTTTATGCCTGATTGCTACTATGGCTTTTTAGCCATTCTGTTGCATACCTAGTTGATATTGTGTCCCATAGTATGACGGCCCATGGCACAAGTGTGTCCAGTGCTAGTTTATCTACTTATGTAGTCCAGTCAGTCTGTTATAGGTTACTTGGGCAGTGAAAAGTATTAATAAGATTAAATATGTGTTGAAACGAAAAAGGAAATTCAATAATAAGATAAAGAAAAAGAAAAATCCCAATAGAATAAATGTTCCTAAAGATCAGTGAAACGAGTAAAAGGAAAAAAATGAGGTTTAAGATCATTATAGGATCAACCAATGATGCTAGAAAGAGTTGACACCTTAAATTTTAATTAAGCCTTAAACTAATCCAAAATTCATTAAATATATATTTTCCTTAGAATTTCTACAACCATGATATTACTATATTTATTTGTATATTATATTTCCATTATATTATTGCACCACTAAGTAATAATACTTAGCGTGTTGGATTTTTCACATGTAAGTACTAAAGATAAAAACCCAGTGGACTTTAGACTAGGATTTTTGGGAGTACGAATCTGCGAATAGTGTCCAGTGTTACCTCCTCGTTGCAGTGCATTTGAGTAGGGCCCGCATGTATTATATTAGTGTATTTTATTTTTGTTCATTGTAATTAATTCTGGATATTGTAATGTGAATTATAAGTTTGTATAATTAATTTGTACATAATGTAAATTAATAAATCTGTAAATCCCCTATATAATATGAGTTGAAATTTTGATATGGATGAATATGGAAATTTCATGGAAATGGACATGGATGAGAATGGATGATATTATTTGATATTATGGAATGATAAAAAATTGAAATTGAGATGAGATTATAAATTGGAATGTGAAAGTTGATATGAAATTCTTAAACAGGTGAATAATATAATACGCCAAGTATCAATAAAACAAGGAAAACTCCGTCTATTTCTCCAAATAAATATAATGAGTTTGTAAATAAAACGGCCTTAAAATTAAAAAGGAATAAAGCAAGATAAGATAAGGTGCTCCGGCACAGAGTGTGGCATTCCTTGCTCGGCTACACTGTAGACCGAGTAAGGGGTGTTACAAACTTGGTCAGTGGAGATGCTAATATGGAGAATCCCTTCACAAAATGACTGTAATAACTAGCTAACCCAAGAAAACTGTGAACTTCAATGACATTTTTCGGTAGCTTCTAATTAAGGATAGCTTCTACCTTGCTGAGATCCACCTTGATACCCTTAGCTGATATTAGATGCCCCAAAAATGCAATTTTTTTTAGCCAAAACTCATATTTCAACAGTTTGGCATATAATTGTTTCTCTCTCAAAGTCTGCAGTACAATTCTCAAGTGCTTATCATGCTCCTCTATATTTTTGGAATACACCAGAATATCGTCTATGAATACTGTTACAAACTGATCCAGATATGGCCTGAAGATAGTGTTCATCAGGTCCATAAAAGCAGCTGGAGTATTAGTTAACCTGAATGGTATTACTAAGAACTCATAGTGGCCATAGCAAGTCTTGAAGGCAGTTTTTAGAATGCTTTGCTCCTACACCCTCAATTGATAGTATCCCGATCTCAAGTCAATTTTGGAGAACATAGCTGCATCCTTCAACTGATCAAATAAATCATCAATTCGTGGCAAAGGATATCTATTCTTTATGGTCACCTTATCCAACTGTCTGTAGTCGATACACAGATGGAGAGTACCATCCTTCTTCTTGATAAATAAAACTGGTGCTCCCCAAGGTGATACACTAGGGTGGATGAAACCCTTGTCAAGTAATTCTTGCAACTGCACCTTCAACTCTTTTAACTCTGTAGGTGTCGTTCTATAAGGAGTGATAGAAATTGGTTCCACACCAGGCATAACCTCTATTCCAAACTGCACTTCTCTTTTCGGAGGTAATCCTAGCAACTCATCAGGGAAAACGTCTGAAAAGTCACATACGATAGGGATATCCTTCATACTTGGACTCCCTACATGGGTGCCTATCACATGGGCTGCTTCACACCCTTTTCGGATCATTTTTCTAGCAAGTGCAGCCGAAATGAGATTTGAAGGTAATAACTGCCTCTCCCCATGTATCACTACCTCTGTGTCACACCTTACCTCTCTGTAAGGCATAACATGATCCCATAGTATATTTAATGAATTACCGACTTCTTCTACTGATAATCCATTAAATATACTACAAGGGATTTTAAAACCAATTTTTTTGCTCTTTTCGAAGGTGGCGAGCATTTTTTGTAGGAATTAAAAACTTTTAAATGAAATTTAAAAACTAAGTAAAATGTTTGAAAATTTTTATTTTCCATAATTTCTGTAAAAATTTCGACAGATTTCTTGCTGTAATTGAGAAAAACAAAAAATTTTGACTTGTAGAAGACACTTCCAAATAGTGCGCAATACCCAGGTTTAACCTAATTGTTCACTATCTAAATGTCATTTTCTGGGCATGGTTTCTAAATGAAAATTGTGTCTTTATGTGTCTAATTTCATTCCCAGTTGGCCTCACACCAATTAGGTTGACAGAATTTTAGTTTTGGTCCCTGAAAGGGACCTAGGTCAAACTGCCAGATTGGGACCCCAAACCAATCCAAATTATATTTTGTTTCCACTCCTTCCAACAAATCACAATTGGTCCCAATTGACCATTTTTAACCTCAATTAGAGTCAATTGCATCAATTGACCATTTCGTTCAATTTTTCTCCTAATTTCAAAATCTCAAGAGCCCTAATTCTTTAATTGTGCAATCTAATGCAATTAAAGTGCATAGGTCTTGTTTTTATGCTTAATTACACTCAATTACATCTTTAATCTCATCAAAATCATGCAATTCTAACTCCCTTAAATGCTAGCCCAAATTCACTACTATTCCCCCAATAATTGTTTTTGTTTGAATTTCCCTAATTTCTATGTTTACTTAACTAAAAACATATGCATGAAACTAAAAAATTCAATTTAAATGACTAACCTCAACTTTGATTTCCTATTCTCCAATTCTTCACTTTTCTTCCTTTCTTTGCTTCTTCAATCTCCTTATCTACTTGCCAAAGTAGGGTTTATGGGAAATTTTTGGGAAATTAGGGTTAATTTATGGGATGAAAAAGCTTGATTCAAGCTTTAATGGAGGAAACCATGGAGGTGGAGGTGAAGTGGAGTTTCGGCCGGCTCTTGTGGAAGAAGGTAAGTGAATTTTTTTTTTCATTTTCTTTTGTTTTTATGTGTTATTAAGTGTATTTGACATGGTTAAAAAAGTTAGGTTAATTAAAAATTTATTTTGACATCATAGATGATGTCATCAAAGTGATGTAAAAATTCTTTTTCTTTTCTTTTTCTTTTTCTTTTAAATTTTTCCACAGTTCTTTAATTTAATTCACTATTTCAAAATTTTCATTCCTCCGATTTTATTGGACAGTTAGGTCATGAATCACCTTTAGGGGTGAATTGACCAATTTTCCCCTCGCCGGATTGATCCGGTTTGCAATTAATTCAGTATTTCTTTCGGAATCCTGATTTAATTATTTGACCTACTTATCAACTCTTTTCTGTGATTTTCTCTTTTCCACTAGGTTTGCAATAGTTTTTAGGACCACAGCGTCAGAATTTCCCATTCAAAATTAGGGTTAGGACTGAACATACAGTCACTTCTCGAGAAGGTCACCCATCGTTGTGACCCCCGGCTCATTTAACCTTTTATGCTTTATTTTTCTTATTTATACTTAACTATCTGGTAATCACTATTAATTTTCATTCAGGGCTTTTCTAGGTATCTTACATGTGGTTCTAATCCCATTAATTGTTCGGACTGACACCGGCCACCGGAACAATGAAATATACCAGGCTATGCATATAGGGGTGTTACAATTCTTCCCCTCTTAAAATAAATTTTATCTTGAAATTTTACCTGGTATCAGTCTCTGAACAGCTGTGGACGCTATTTCCTCGTGTCCTTTTCTCCTTCCCACGTAGCCTCCTAGTCTGAGTGATGGTTCCACAGCACTATTACCAGTGGATCTGCTTATTTCTCAGCTGCTTCACCTCATATGCCAGAATCTCTATGGGTTCTTCCTCATATGAAAGGTCTAGATTCACCTCAATCTCTTCTACTAGTTGTACATTAGATGGGTCTAATCGATACCTCCTCAACATAGACACATGAAAGACGTTATGTATCTTCTCCAACTCTGGAGGTAGTGCCAATCGGTATGCCAAAGGACCCACTCTTTCCAAAACTTCATATGGTCCAATGAAGCGAGGACTCAATTTCCTCTTTTTGCCAAATCTCATAATTTTCTTCCAAGGGGAAACCTTGAGGAATACTTTATCACCCACTGCATATTAAATATCCATTCTCTTCAAATCAATATAGGACTTCTGACGGTCTGATGCAGCCTTGAGTCAATCTCTGATCAGTCTGATTTTCTCTTCTGTTTGCTAAATAATTTCTGGCCCAATCATCTTTCTTTCACCCACTTCATCCCAACATAAGGGAGATCTGCAATTTTTGTCATACAAAGCTTCATATAGAGGCATCCTAATGCTTGATTGGTAACTATTGTTGTAAGCAAACTCAATTAGCGACAAGTGTGTATCCCAATTACCTTCAAATTCAATCACACAAGCCCGTAGCATATCCTCCAAAATCTAAATTACCCTCTCAGATTGGCCATCTATCTGTGGGTTGAATGCCGTACTGAAGTTCAATCTAGTTCCTAGGGCTCCCTGAAGATTACCCCATAATCTAAAAGTAAACCTAGGATCTCTGCAGATAAGATCGATACTGGCACTCCATGTAGTCTCACAATCTCATCTATGTACAATTTTGGCCAATTTTTCTAAGCTATAGTCCATCCAAACTGGCAGAAAGTGAGCAGACTTAGTTAATCTGTCCACTATGACCCATATTGTATCATGACTCTTCTGTGTCCTCAGAAGTCCCATCATAAAATCCATAGTTATTCTTTCCCATTTCCACTCAGGTACTCGCAATGGAAGTAGTAAACTAGCTGGGACTTGATGTTCTGCCTTCACTTGTTGACAAGTTAGGCATTTGGAGACAAAATCAGTTACATCCTTTTTCATACCCATCCACCAATAATGCTCTTTCAATCCTTTGTACATTTTAGTGCCACTAGGATGCATAGCAAAAGGAGACTCATCTGCTTCCCTCATAATGATTTGTCTCAAGTCAACATCATTAGGAATGCACGTTCTGCCCTGGTGTAGCTATAGATCATCATCTCTCATTAAGAACTCAGATTTCTTACCCTGTCGACTTCTTCCAGTATCTTCTGATATTTCTCATCATTCTGAGCAGCCATTCTAATCTGGTCAATCAACACTGGCTGTACATGCCATGCAACTACTGTTTGTCCCTCATCATCAATTTCTAAGCTGGCATGCAATGCTCTCAACTCATATACCATGGACAAAGGAGAAACTCTAAGATTTGCCATAGTCTTGTGACTTATGGCATCAGCCACCACATTAGCTTTCCCTGGCTGATAGTATATTAGACAATCATAGTCATTAATCAGTTTTAGCCATCTCCTTTGTCTCAAATTCAACTCTTTCTGGGTACCCAGATACTTTTAGCTCTTGTGATCTGTGTAGATATAACACTTTTCCCCATACAAATAGTGTCTCCAGATCTTAAGAGCGAGTACAATAGCTGCTAGATCCAAGTCATATGTCGGATAATTCTTCTCATGAGGTTTCAGCTGGCGTAATGCACAAGCAATGACATTCCGATCTTGCATCAATACACAGCCTCACCCATTGTGAGAAGCGTTGCTGTAAACTGTGTACTCTTTACCCGGTGTAGGTAAAGTAAGGACTGGAGCTTCAGTCAAACATCTCTTCAATTCATTAAAGCTTTACTGGCATTTATCTATCCACTGAAATTACACATCTTTCCGAAGCAGCTTGGTCAGTGGAGAAGCCAACATAGAAAATCCCTTCACAAATCGGTGATAGTATCCAGTTAAATCCAGAAAACTGCGAAGTTCTGTGACATTCCTTGGTGGCTTCTAATAAAGGATAGCTTCCATCTTGCTACGATCTACCTTAATGCCTTCTGCCGAAACTATGTGCCCTAAGAAGGATATTTCTTTCAGCTAAAATTCACATTTCGACAATTTGGCATATAGCTATTTCTCCCTTAAGGTTTGCAGTACAATCCGCAGATGTCAATCATGCTCCTCTTGTAACGATCGGGCTCCAACCACAAGAGGAATTGTCTGCTTTGGCAGTAAGCCTCACGATTTTTTCCCATAGGTGGAATGGAGAACTTCCCAGGAGGTCACCCATCCTGGGATTTCTCTCAAGTGAGCACATTTAACCCTGGATTTCTTCCAAATCTCTAGGCCATTCCACCAAAAGGCGCCTCTAGTGATTAGTTTCCCCATTTTATATTTCATTACCTTTTGAACCCAAGACCATCTCCGTGCTTTGCCGATGTGGGATTTGCCTAAGGGACCTTTCTCCCCCCCTTTCGGGTGTAACACCCCTATGTACGGTAGTGCATTCTACTATTCCGGTGACCAGTGACTATCCGAATAACTGGGATGCCAGGAATTATATTTAAATATTAGTGTGGAGATATAAGGTATTGAAATACAAGAAAGGAAAATACGATAAAAACAAAGGAAAAATAATAGCAATGAAATGTAACCAACTTAAATGAGCCGAAAACCATAGCGATTGGTGACCACACCAGGAAGTTATGATGTGGACCATTGACTAGCCCTGGACCGCGGGGAACCCTGAAAAATATTTTTAAGACTTAAATAAACATCTATTGAAGTATAAATGACATTAGAAATGTCAAAAAAAAATTAAGTAATTAGTACAAAGAAAAACGAGAAATCGAGAAAACGACAAAACTCGGTATTACCGAAAAATTGGGAATGCAATCCGAATAGGGGCATTGTGGTCATTTGACACCCTGAGTTGCCTTTTGAGCTAAATGTACATTAAAAATAAATGATATTAAATTTTTGAAATACCATGAAAATTAAAATGGTGGTCCATAATTTAAATAATGAAAGAAAAGGGGTATAATGTTGAATAATTGAAAGTTGAATTAAATTAATCTTATTCTTACATTAGTGGACCACTAAGCACTTTAAAAATCAATAAAAATGTTGTTAACTTCCACTAACTTCTGTAGACCTTCTGCTTCCTCAAATTCTCTCCATTGCCGAAACCAATATCTCCCAAGGTCCATCCATGGCCACCCACATGCAAGGTGCACTCCACCTAGGTTCAAGCCATCTCTTTCACTAGCTCCCTTCATTAAACTTGACCACCATACCTTGGGCAGCATACTTGGAGCAAGAAAGATAAGTTTTGGTGAGGTTTTGAAGAAGTCCAAAAGAGGCAAGTGGGTGTTTTCAATTCTTGTCTCATTAAAAGTGTAACCAAGGTTGTGGGTAGTTGATTTATGGAAGAATTTTTTATGTTTGATGAATTATTGGAGTTGATCCATTTCGGCAGCCATGAAACCTCACCATAAACAGCTTGTCCTTGCATGTAAATGGTTGTTTGAATGTTGATTTAAATGTTTAATTGTATTGAAGTTGAATTCCATGTGTAAAGTTTGATTTGTAAACTTAAAAAGTGAAAATGGAAGTCGATGGGTATGTGTAAACTTGTGGTAGCCTCATAAAGAAGATTGAAGTGTTTAAGTTCATGAAATATTGTTGAATTATGTAGCTTATGGTGGCAGCATGTGTATGTGAATAATTGTTTGGATTTGGACATGTAAATGGGGTATGTTCATGTGGTTAAATAGTGTAAATGAACTTTGGAAAATTCTGAGTTATAATGTATATGTTGAGAATGGTTACAAGCTATCCAAAATGACCAAAATGTGTTGTCAAGTATGTTAATGTTATGGTACCAAATCAGAATTGGCATGAAAGGTAAACTTGGTAAGTATAGAATGTGTAATTAGTAAGTGAAGAACAATGTGTAATAGGGCAGTGTATATTTTAGCTTAGAACCTTAAGTGTGTGACTCCAATTGGTATGAGACCAATTGGAGGTGAAACTAGGCACAAAATGTGCCAACTTTCATGAAGGAAGCTTACCTAAATTCTGCCTAGAAGGTGACTTGAAAAATGACCAAATCCGGATTAGTGACTTGAAAGCCTGAAAATTGACCATTTGGGCAGCAGTTAGTGTTTTGACCATAACTTACTCAAAACAAGTCCAGTTGACCTGAAATTTTTACCATTAATAGTTTAGACATAGATCTACAATTCTTATGAGGACACTAAATCCCATAAATAATCAGAACCAAGCCAAATAGCTTGCACAAGTTCAGGTACCAAAACTGGCCGAACCAAAAGTAACCTAAAAATGACCTAAGCCTACCATTTTAGTGCATTATGTCCAGCATTGGTAAATTGACCATATCTTGGTCTACAAAACTCAGAATGACCTAAAATTTTGCCCCGCGTGCAATAAGACATAGACCTATAATTTTGTAGTTTGGACCGGAACCCGAAAACCGAGGGAACTAGGTCATCCGGCTAGGTCAAAATAGTGTACTGAAATCCGGTAAATTGCAATAAAATGCAGTACACTTGAAAATGAATTTGGTAACATATACCAATACTAAAGGGCTATAAAATGTGACATATTGGTAACATTGGAATTGACTCACTTAGAGTGCATGAAGGGTCAACATTATAAGTTGACTAATGAAATGAATTAAAGGGAATAGTACTAAGAAAATTTAGATATTGGATTTTATGGTTGGAAACAAATTCATTGAGTACTAAAACACATTAAATTGTGTGTTTCAGTTGACAAGGATATTGAGAAGCATAAAGAACATTGAGTCAAGGCCTAGGAGCGACTTAAAATCAGGTTTGTATACAACTAGTTTTTAACTGATTTTGTTCTGAATAATTCATATGATTAAATGACATATTTTTCTTATGTATTATGCTTAACAAGCATTGGATTTAATTCAATGATTATTGAAATTGTTATAGAATATATGAATTTAGCTTTGTGAAATAGTATTTCCACAAGCATTATGCATTGTTGTGGATTGAATAAATTATGTTTTAGAAAATTGTGATAGAACATGTTTTGAATTATGATGGGCAATTTGCATGGAAAAATGCAAATTTATGATTTGAATTGTGATGAGCATAAAAATTATTGGATATTGGAATTGACTTTGAATCGAATTGTATTGTGATTTATGCTCACTAAAAGGATTGTGATATTATTTTATATCTCACTATAGATGGTTGACTAGGTTATTACCCATCTCTCTCATTTGTTGAGAAGCCAATGGAGTTAGTTGTGTTTTGATTACCATAGTACGTGCACAGGCTTAGATTCTCCTCTTATTAGAGGTTAGATCTAAGTTTTTATGTTATGGCCCTTTCGGAAGTTTCATTATTGTGATGTGTACTGTGCACGATGATTCGACCTCCCCAACCATAGGGAGTTAGAATCCGATTCGACCTCCCCAATCATAGGGAGTTAGAATCACCCCGAAGATGGCTCTTTCGGATTAGTCTTGCATAGTTAGTGAGATAAAGAATGATTTTCGAGATAAAGAATGGTTTTCGAGATAAAGAATGGTTATTGAATAGTAAAGAATTTAGATTTCAAATGGGATTTATGTATAATTGATTTTATTGGAATTAATCTTTATTTCCAATAAGTTGTTGGAATTACCTTAAATGGTTAGTTATGATTTGATAAATTGAATTTCGTGATCAAAGTCATTTTGTACAAATGATTTATATTATTGGCAATGAATATTTTGAGTTTTAGAATTTGATGAGTATCCAGATTTTCAAATTATTTGTTGTAATTTTTGTTAAGGTATATTGTACTATGTTTTAAATTATAGTTGTGCACCACTGAGTTCACCACTCAGCGATAGCTTTGTATGCTGTCGCAGGTGAAAAGAGCATAGAGCAATTGAGTAAGCTTCTTTGAAGACCCATTCAGATCAGCTCCAAGTATATCATAGGTATACACATGTACACAGATTTTGATGTATGCATATAATAATATGTATGTAAGTTATTTGAGAAGTTGTATAAAAACTCTTATAAAATATTTTGGTATGTAATTAAATGTAAATTATTGTGATATTAATATTGAGTGTTGTAATCAATGAAATGTTCTTTATGATGAGATTGGTTTAAAAATGAATTGATTTGATTATTGAGATTTGAATTGTGAGTTGAAATGAAGTTATTGGAGTTGTATTTGAGAAAACATATTGGGAGTGTTTTCCTTTTCAGGTTTGAAGAACTGTTTTCTCAAAATACGGCCGGCACTTTGCCGAAATTTTCAAAAAATTTTATAACACCAGATTTTAAGCGATGATTTAAATTTCACGAAAATTGTTTTAAAATCTCTTGTAGTATATCTAATGTGTTATCGGTAGGCGAAGTATGGTAATTCATTAGGTGTACTACGGGATCATGTTACATCTTACGGAAGAGTAGAGTGTGACATGTTTTGTGGTATCAGAGCAATAGTTTTAAAGTAAATTTTGAACTGTGAATTTGAAATCTTTTTATCGGTAACTACAACTGCTTAAATGTTTGATACATATAGTACATTTACATCATAAGTATGAACTAATGGAGAGGAATCTCCTTTTGTTGGTTGTACAGGAAATAGAAAATCCTGTGAAAAGATATGGAAAAAAGGAATGAGACAATAGAACAGTCTGTGATGGCAGAAGTACAAGTTGAGGCCCCAGGTCCACAAAGTGTCAAAGGCCCGACTGTACCAGTTTTACCGGTACAAATTACTGCACAAATGGCCCAGCAAATGGCCACTTTCTTTCAATAAATGGCTGATACTCTGTCAGCTCAAACTTAAGCATAAACCCAACACCCACAAGGGCAGTGTGAAATAGAGAAGAGGGAGAAACCTATGGGTTAGAGCTCGAACAGTAATTTGGGGAAGAGAAAAGAATTTGAGGAGGCTCGAGTTCAGGGATATGACAGAGGCGGATCATCAGGGTAGAGAACACCAAGATCTAGTCGTCGAACAACTAGAAGTTCCTATTCTGCCCGTTTCTACCATGTTTTTGGTAAGCTACATGGAGGTATTTGTTGTAAGGCCTCTGGAGCCTACTACAGTTGTGGAAAACTTGGACACTTTGTTAAAGATTATACTAGAGAACCTTGATCTACTCTCCATAGTTCACAGACAGTCAGTAAAGGTCGAGATAGAAATAGAGTTGGTACTCCTCACAACCATAACATAGTGAATCAACCCGAATATAGTAGCGCACCAGTCAGAGCATCCACTATGCGCTAAGGAGAAAGAACAGAAACTTTCGATGTAGCTGCTGGTAAGTTCTTCATTTTTGAAAGAAATAATGAGTTATTATTTGATCCCAGCACTATTTAGTTGTGTGTTAGTGTTAGAATTATATGTTTTGTTGCTATTCCTTTACATGGGAATAAATTTTGATGCAGCAGTGATTAGTCCTTTAAGATAAGGAATGTGATAATAAGTGAAATTAGTTCTGGAAGAGTTTATCAGCGAAAAGTATTTTCTAAAACACCATAAATTATAAAGCTAAATGGCAAGCCTACTTAATGTAAGGCAAGAGGACGTAAAAGTAAATTGCAGTAATAGAATTACTCTAGATGAGGGCAAAGATGTTACTGTTAGTAATTGTTAATGGATATTGTAATCAGAATAAGTTTCGGATATTAGTGAATTAGAAAAGGATAAAAGATAGGAAAGTTTAATCTATTGGAATGTATCGTAGTAACTATGCAATGTTCTTCATGTTTATACTGTAAGTTACAGATTATAGTACTGCTTGAGATTATTGTGTAGAGCTACATACTACTGATAGTGCACCAAGATGATAATAGTTGCCAATGGCATCTATATTGGTATAGTTATGTCAAGACAAAATTTTATTATTGGAAATGAGTTTGGAAATCCTACTTAGGGAGTTAAAAATCAAAAATTAGATTATCGAAAGGTTATAGTTCAGTACAAAAGGAAGTAAGTTATAGAATATTAATAGATAAAAAGAGTTGTGGAAGTAAAAATTTGAACAGTTGGTTCAGATATAATAAAAAATGTTACGAATATGAGTAAGATTGTTGACTAGAATGGTCAAAGGACCTATGATTAGATAAGTAATTCTAACATGACCTCAATGGTCTTTTAAGAAGGGAACATGAATCGAAATATTAGATGGAACGATAGTAAGAAAATATTAGTGTTATATAAACAAAGTAAATGTTATATTAGATTGTTAAAACTTTAACACAAATTTAGAGGAAAGAAGATTATACGATCATATAGAAAAGAGAAAATAAATGTGTGAATATTATAAGATGGCTATTGAGTAAAATTTCGAGGACGAAATTTTTTTTAAGGGGGGGAGAATTGTAACACCCCTATGTTCAGTAGTGCGTTCTACTGTTCCGATGACCAGTGTCTGTCTGCATAGCTGGGATGCTATGAATTATATTTAAATATTAGTGTGGAGATATAAGGTATTGAAATACAAGAAAGGAAAATACGAGAAAAACAAAGGAAAAATAATAGCAATGAAATGTAACCAAGTTAAACGAGCCGAAAACCATAGCGATGGGTGACCGCATCGGGAAGTTGCGGCGTGGACCGTTGACTAGCCCTGGACCGCGGGGAGCCCTGGAAAATATTTTTAAGACTTAAATAAACATCTATTGAAGTATAAATGACATTAGAAATGTCAAAGAAAAATTAAGTAATTAGTACAAAGAAAAACAAGAAATCGAGAAAATGACAAAACTCGGTATTACTGAAAAATCGGGAATGCAACCCGGATAGGGGCATTGTGGTCATTTGACACCCGAGTTGCCTTTTGACCTAAATGTACATTAAAAATAAATAATATTAAATTTTTGAAATACCATGAAAATTAAAATGGTGGTCCATAATTTAAATAGTAAAAGAAAAGGGGTATAATGTTGAATAATTGAAAGTTGAATTAAATTAATCTTATTCTTACATTAGTGGACCACTAAGCACTTTGAAAATCAATAAAAATGCTGTTAACTTCCAATAACTTCTACAAACCTTCTTTTTCCTCAAATTCTCTCCATTGCCAAAACCAAGATCTCCCAAGGTCCATCCATGGCCGCCCACATGCAAGGTTCACTCCACCTAGGTTCAAGCCATCTCTTTCACTAGCTCCCTTCATTAAACTTGACCAGCATACTTAAAGCAAGAAAGATAAGTTTTGGTGAGGTTTTGAAGAAGTCCAAAAGAGGTAAGTGGGTGTTCTCAATTCTTGTTTCATTAAAAGTGTAACCAAGGTTGTGGGTAGTTGATTTATAGAAGAATTTTTTATGTTTGATGAATTATTGGAGTTGAGCCATTTCGACAGCCATGAAACCTCACCATGAACAGCTTGTCCTTACATGTAAATGGTTGTTTGAATGTTGATTTAAATTTTTAATTGTATTGAAGTTGAATTCCATGTGTAAAGTTTGATTTGTAAGCTTGAAAAGTAAAAATGAAAGTTGATGGGTATGTGTAAACTTGTGGCAGCCTCATGAAGAAGATTAAAGTGTTTAAGTTCATGAAATATTTTTGAATTATGTTGCTTATGGTGGCAGTATGTGAAGGAACGGAAGCGTGAAAAACACAAGTTTATACCATTGAATTCAAAAATCTTCACCTATGGTCACATGCATCATGCAAGATTTATTTTTATCTATTTGATTTCAATGATAAACAACATATTAAAACTCTTTTAATATGTTTTTGGATCTGTATTTGCCATTTAAGATTTTAAAATTAATCAGATTAATTTTAGAACCCTAGATTAAATCAAGAACGATTACACTAACCTCTTGATGCACTGCAGCGTGTCTGCGCCTTTGAGATTCATCTTCAGCTTACCAGATGTTGTCCCTCTAGCTTGTCCACTCCAAGAACACCTATGGCAGCCCTTGAACAGCTTCTAAAGCTTTTTCTATTAATTAGAAATTCAAGTTCTGCCTTTTAGGAGATTAGAGATGTAAACAGGACACTAGAAACAATTTCTAGTGTTCTTAATTCAAGAGATTGATGTGTAATCTCTTTGAATTGATGAGAGATGAAGAAGAATAGATGAAAAGCCTCAAAGTGGCGTGACAAAGGAGAGGAGTAGCTGCTGGTTATTTTTTCTTTTCATAACCACACTTAAATAGCTAGGTTAACACATTAAACCCTTGCCACATGTCACCCTTTGATTAGCTCTAGGTTTAAGTGACCCAATCCCATTGTGCCAAGTGTCAAACCTATATTTAATCTTGATTTTAATCATCTTACATGATTAAAAAACATTTGGCAATCTCATGGTGCCACGTGTCACACTGTGAAATGACCAAAATGCCCCTGTGTCTTAATTTTGAGTTCTTAACCCAAAATAATTATTTTTCTTCTTCTAATTAATTTATATCAAATATAAATTAATTAATTAATCTCTATTAATTAATTTCTCATTAATTAAATTCATATTTAAACACTTTAAATATAAATTTAACTTATATTATACATCCAATAATCTAGATTTGGTTTCAAGTCATGCTACGGACTTTGCAATTTAATTGCAAACCAAACCTAGTTAATTAATCAATTAAACTCTTTAATTAATTAATTAAATCATATTTAAATAGGTGATAACTTGTGTATGTGTGACTTACTAGACTTATCACTAATTGGCAATGAGACATGATATCAACTCTTAATATCATCAGAACTCTTTCTTACCATAAATGATTTCTCTAAATCATTTTATGCACCTCGTAAACCATGGTTAACACCTAGCATAGCATGCCATGGCCACCCAATTAGTAATAAGGTTTACCTTAAATGAACCTATAATCATATGTTACCATGCACTAGAATCTCTCTGTTACAAAATCCCAACTCAAGCTGGAGTCATGATTTATGTCAAACTCCATTTGCTATGAATATTATGTTCTCTTTTAATTCCAGTTCTTGATTAAAAGATTTTCTCATCAGAAACTCTTTTCTCAATAAATCTATCTGTCCTGGCCAGGAACTTGAAACATCAAGAACAATTAAATGAACATAGGATTTTATCTCTATTTACTTAGAGGAACAGATTCCATCTTGATCAACACCTACCTCCATATATAACTAGTAGAGGCCAACACATGCCCATATACCCATACATAGTACAAGTATGAAAGCAGTATCAAACTCAAACTACCTATATACAAGATAACTGTGCTATCTCAAGTCTAAAGATTATATGCACTGATATGATTTATGACAAAACATTGACAAGAGTAAACTCCATGTGCTTGTCATAAGTGTCACTAGTTCGACCTACTTATCATTTATAAGTGCCTATCATGTTTGTTATATGGCATGAGACTCACCATTCCATCTTATTTATATCTCATAGAAATAACATGGGAACAAACATGAATACAATCTTTTTGATAAGTTATGTCCTTATTATGAAGTGTCCTCGATTGTGAACCTATTTATGATACTTTGTGCTAGAAATATTGTCACTCATATTCTTAACAACTTAAGAATAATATTTCTAACAAAATATCAATAGACCTTTTCTATTACATATAAATATATTATGTAAACGGAAAAGTGGAAATGCCTTTTATTAATAAAATTATATACAAGATACATACTAAATGATATGCTCTAGGGCATACTACTAACAATCTCCCACTAGCACTAGAGCCATTCATTACAATATCTTAGACCTATCTTCTCAAGATGTCGGTCTAACTGAGTCTGTGACATAGGCTTAGTGAATGGATCAGCTGGATTTTCAGCTGATGTTATTTTCTGCATGGCTACATCGCCTCGCCCAACTATTTCTCTGATAATGTCATAGCGCCTTTCCATGTGTTTGGATTTCTGGTGAGACCTTGGTTCCTTAGCCTGTATGACTGCTCCATTATTGTCACAGTGTAATGGAACTGCTAACTCAATGGAAGGAACTACTGTAAGTTCTGTCACGAACTTCTTTATCCAAACAGCTTCCTTTGCAGCATCTGATGCAGCAATATACTCAGCCTCTGTAGTGGAATCTGCAGTCGTGCTCTGTTTGGAACTCTTCCAACTGACTGCACCTCCATTACAAATGAAGGTAGACTTTCTATCATCGATATCTGATTGGAAATCAGAATCAGTATAACCATCCAATTGCAAGTCTCCACCTCCATAAATTAAGAATAAATCCTTAGTTCTTCTCAAATACTTAAGGATATTCTTGACAGCTATCCAGTGTTCCAAACCTGGATTGGATTGATACCTGCTAGTCAAACTAATAGCATATGCGATATCCGGCCTAGTACACAATATTGCATACATTAAACTTCCAATAGCCGAAGCATATGGAATCCTGGCCATCTTATCTCTTTCTTCAGGTGTCTTTGGAGACATCTCTTTAGAAAGGTGGATACCATGTCTCACTGGTAACAATCCTCTCTTGGAATCAAGCATGTTAAACCTCTTTAATACCTTTTCCAAGTATAGACTTTGGGATAAACTAATTATTCTTTTCGCTCTATCTCTATAGATGCGAATCCCAAGAATATAGGTTGCCTCCCCTAAGTCTTTCATGGAGAATGTATTTGACAACCATACCTTTATAGTCGTCAACATACCTGTGTCATTACCCATCAATAGTATGTCATCCACATATAAGACAAGGAAAGTGATATCACTGTCACTAACCTTTTTATATACACATGGCTCATCCTCATTTTTTATAAAACCAAAGGATTTAAGGGCTTCATCAAAACGGATGTTCCAACTCCTCGAAGCTTGTTTCAACCCATAAATGGATTACTTTAGCTTGCATACCTTGGAACCATCTTGGGACTCAAAACCCCTAGGTTGTTCCATGAAAATGTTTTCTTCAATGTATCCATTGAGAAAAGCTGTTTTGACATCCATCTACCAAATCTCGTAATCATAGTATGCAGCTATTGCTAATAAAATCCTAATTGATTTAAGCATGGCAACAGGAGAGAAAGTCTCCTCATAGTCGATTCCTTGCCTTTGGCGAAACCCTTTCGCTACTAGCCTTGCCTTATAGGTCTCTACCTTTCCATCAGAACCAATTTTCTTCTTGAAAACCCATTTGTTCCCTATAGGTATAATACCTTCAGATGGGTCAACAAGATCCCAAACATGATTTTTATACATGGAATCAATCTCGGATTTCATAGCATCAATCCATTTTGAAGAGTCTATATCTGATATAGCTTCTTCATAGGTAAGTGGATCATTTCCATGATCTATTTCTTCATGAGTAGACAACTCTTATTCTTCTTCATGAAGAAAACCATATCTTACTAGTGGGTGAGATACCCTAGTTGTTCTACGAGGAACAGCTGTAGATGTTTCATCAACGGGTATAGGCTGACTAGATGGATCTATATCCATCTGATTTATTGGTTGGTCAGAATTCTCCAATTCTAACTCTATTTGCCTTCCTTTGCCTCCTTCTTGAACAAACTGTTGTTCAAGAAATGTGGCATCTCTACTTATCACAACCTTTTGTGAAGTAGGCAAATAAAAATAATATCCAAAACTATCTTTTGGATATCCAACAAATTGACCTTTTTCTGATCTGGTCTCCAATTTATCAGTGTTCAGCTTTTTGATATAAGCTAGACAACCCCAAATCTTAACATGCTTAAGACTTGGTTTTCTTCCATGCCATATCTCATAAGGTGTGGAAGAAACTGATTTTGATGGAATCCTATTCAGAATATACAAAGCTGATTCTAATGCAAATCCCCAATAGAAGATTGGCATATCAGTATAGCTCATCATACTACGTACCATATCCAATAGGGTACGATTTCTCCTTTTAGATACACCATTCAGTTGTGGCGTTCCTGGAGGAGTCAGCTGAGAAACAATGCCATGCTCTCTCAAGTATTCATCAAATTCAGTACTCAAATATTCACCTCCACGATCTGATCGAAGAGCTTTAATACTCTTTTCTGTTTGATTTTCTACTTTAGATTTAAATTCATTGAACTTTTCAAAAGATTCATGTTTGTATTTCATCAAATACAAATACCCAAACCTTGATTTATCATCAGTAAAGGTAATAAAATAATGAAAACCCCCTCTAGCCATTTCTTTAAATGGACCACATACATCACTATGTATTAGCTCCAAAATATTTTCAGCTCTTAGCCCTTGTCCAACGAAGGGTGATCTAGTCATTTTGCCTTGAAGGCAAGATTCACAAGTTGGAGTAGGCTTAGAGCCCAATGAGGATAGAATCCCCATTTTCTCCAGTTTTGCAATCCTATCTTCTGCAACATGACATAACCTTAAGTGCCAAATATATTTTGAACTTGAGTTGGTTTTCACCATGGCATTGCATTCTTTTAGATCACTTGCATTCAATTTGTGTTTTTCATTATTATCCAAATAATAAATACCATCATTCATATAACCCGAACCAACATATTTATTTCCAAAATAAATATTGCAAACATCATCTGTGAACTAAAATTCATAGCCATTTCTAGTCAAACTAGATATAGAAATGATGTTCTTAAAAGCATCAGGTACATATAAAATATTATCCAAACACAAAACATGTCCAAACATGTAAAAAGATTTAGATCCTATGGCTAAAGCTTTAACAGTTGAGCCATTGCCAATCCGGACTCTAATATCTTGAGAACGCAAGCTGCTACTATTTGCTAGTTCCTGCATATCATTAGAAATGTGAGAACTGGCACCAGTATCTAAAACCCAAGCTGTAGATGAACTATGAGTATCATCAGAATCTAAATAACAAGATATGGACATACCTTTCGAAGGTGTATCCTTCTTGTCCTTCAGAGAAGCAAGATACTCTGGACAGTTCCTTTTCCAGTGCCCATCCTTTTAGCAGTGGAAACACTTTCCTTTGTCTCCATCTGCTTTAGTCTTCCTTTTTTGTTTAGCTATTTTCTTGGAAGGACTAGGAATCTGAGGTTTCTTTTTCTTATTGCCCTTCTTCTTGTTCGACTTTCCAGCAGAAGAAGATGCAACCAAAGCTACCTCTTTTCCTTTATTGCCCGGCATATTCTTTTGGGCAATAACCAACATGTTGAGTAAACCAGCTAAGGTGCATTCCTGTTTAGTCATATGGAAATTTGTCACAAAATTCCCAAAAGACTCAGGAAGGGATTGAAGGATCAAATCCGTTTGTAGTTGGAAATCCATGTTGAAGTCAAGATGTTCCAACTGCTCAATCAGCCGAATCATCTTGTGGACATAATCCCCAACATTCTGTCCCTCAGACATCCTCATACGGAATTGCTGTCTAGATATCTCATACCTAGCATTCCTGCTGTGCTCACCATACAACTCTTGTAGGTGAAGGAGGATCTCACTCGCACTCTGCGTGTTCTCATGTTGCTTCTGTAACTCATTACTCATGGAAGCAAGCATGTAACACTTAGCTCTCATATCATGCTCCTTCCACTTGTCCAAAGTTTCATGTTCCTCTTGTGTGGCCTCTGGAGGTAAGGGACCAGGAACATTTGAATCTAGAACATATCCTATATGTTCAAGGTTCAGGACAAGTTTCAAATTTCTTAGCCAATCAGACAGATTAGGTCCTGTCAACCTATTGTGATCAAGTATGCTTGCAAGGATATTGGATGGTGGTTGTTGTTTTGTGCTCATTTTTATCAGAAATTAACTGCAGAAAATAACCAGATTAATTAGTAAATGTATCATGTAATTAACCAAAATGATTATGGTCTTTTAATCAAATTGGTCCTCCCACTAACTTAGCGAATCCTACACTTCCAAAGTAGAAAACGGAAATCCTAGTTGGATGGATTTCTAGTGGGTGATTGAATTCTTATAATTCTATTGATCATCCTCAGGTACATCCATTATTGGAATTACAATAAACTATAAGTGAGCAACTCCTTGCCCATCACATCTCATGTGAGATTCAATCCTTTACCTAGCCCCTAATGCTCAAAATCTCAGGTACATCCATTATTGACTTATCTTGCATTAGTTAAGTTGATCCCATTGAGCCAGTAATTATGAAAATAATTTTAATGTCCTCAGGTACATCCAATATTGGCCACTAAACCATTTACATATTTACAACATCTCATGCTTAACAATTATTCTTAAGAAAATCTCTTAAATTAATTGCATTTTATGCAACTATTTAAAATTTCTTAAAATAATTGCCCCAATGGAGGGCCTATGTTATAATTACTTTAATTATAGCATTTCCAACTTAATCATTTGTTTGGAAGATTTTATGGTCATTCTAATTACTATTAAGGTCTCACTTTGCACATTATCCAATTAGCATGCATATATCATATAATAGCATACATTCCCATACATCTCATGCATTCATGGATAAGCTATAAATATGGTATGATCATGGACTTTTTAAGGGATTCAATTCTGAGCCACCAAGAATTGAATCAGGGCATTCCTAGGTGCATTTCATTCATTCATTCATTTTACAAGAGTTGCTGAAGTAGTACATAATCAACACTTGATCTTGAATTCCTCCCACTGGTCCCACCAATGCTCTTGACCTCCTTGAACTTCTTGCAATACAATATTACATGGTAATCCTTGGCATACCAAGGCGAATTTACAAGAACTTAAATAAATGAAATTACAACCCAAAAATTATTACAAACTTAATAATACATGCCCAAAATAAATTAAAATAAATTAATTAATTAATTTACAATCCCAAAGAAACATAAAAGAAATAAATCCAATCACATTGGTCTTTTATAGTCCATGATCATCCATCATGCATATCACTATTTAACAATTAAATAAAACATACATACTTAAATTAAATTGAATATCTCATATTCAACTTAAAAATCCAGATTTGAATATGATTCAAATAAATTTAAAAATTCAGATTTGAATCTCATTCAAACAAATTTAAAAATTCAGATTTGAATCACATTCAAACAACTTTAAAAATTCATATTTGAATCACATTCAAACATTTTTTAAAAAATCAGATTTGAATCACATTCAAACATTTTTTTAAAAATCAAATCTGAATTTTATTCAATCAATTTTAAAAAATCAGATTTAAATATGATTCAAACAACTTTAAAAATTCAGATTTGAATCACATTCAAACAACTTTTAAAATTCAGATTTGAATCACATTCAAACAATTTTTAAAATTCTGATTTGAATCATAATTTAATTGTGTGATTAAAATTCTAATTAAACAATTTAATTAGACATAGGATGAGCTTTTAAATCATACAACAATTTCAAATTAAAAAGCAAACCTTGCGCCACCTTGAAGAAGCTTTGTTGCCGCCACCAATGGTGGCTTCACCATGTGTGCCGCCACACATCCATTGCAACCAGCAATGGATCAATCATCTCATGATCAAATCACACAATTAAATCATCTAATCAACAATCTAAATGGCAAATATAGTGGCTCTGATACCAATTGAAGGAACGGAAGCGTGAAAAACACAAGTTTATACCATTGAATTCAAAAATTTTCACCTAGGGTCACATGCAGCGTGCAAGATTTATTTTTATCTATTTGATTTCAATGATAAACAACATATTAAAACTCTTTTAATATGTTTTTGGATCTGCATTTGCCATTTAAGATTTTAAAATTAATCAGATTAATTTTAGAATCGCAGATTAAATCAAGAACGATTACACTAACCTCTTGATGCACTGCAGCGTGTCTGTGCCTTTGAGATTCGTCTTCAGGATACCAGATGTTGTCCCTCTAGCTTGTCCACACCAAGAGCACCTATGGAAGCCCTTGAATAGCTTCTAAAGCTTTTTCTATTAATTAAAAATTCAAGTTCTGCCTTTTAAGAGATTAGAGATGTAAACATGACACTAGAAACAATTTCTAGTGTTCTTAATTCAAGAGATTGATGTGTAATCTCTTTGAATTGATGAGAGATGAAGAAGAATAGATGAAAAGCCTCAAAGTGGCATGACAAAGGAGAGGAGTGGCTGCTGGTTATTTTTCTTTTCATAACCACACTTAAATAGCTAGGCTAACACATTAAACCCTTGCCACATGTCACCCTTTGATTAGCTCTAGGTTTAAGTGACCCAATCACATTATGCCAAGTGTCAAACCTATATTTAATCTTGATTTTAATCATCTTACATGATTAAAAACATTTTCCAAGCTTATGTGTAATCCCATGTGTCACCATCTCATGGTGCTACGTGTCACAATGTGAAATGACCAAAATGCCCCTGTGTCTTAATTTTGAGTTCTTAACCCAAAATAATTATTTTTCTTCTTCTAATTAATTTATATCAAATATAAATTAATTAATTAATCTCTATTAATTAATTTCTCATTAATTAAATTCATATTTAAACACTTTAAATATAAATTTAACTTATATTATACATCCAATAATCTAGATTTGGTTTCAAGTCATGCTACGGACTTTGCAATTTAATTGCAAACCAAACCTATTTAATTAATCAATTAAACTCTTTAATTAATTAATTAAATCATATTTAAATAGGTGATAACTTGTGTATGTGTGTGACTTACTAGGCTCATCACTAATTGGCAATGAGACATGATATCAACTCTTAATATCATCAGAACTCTTTCTTACCATAAATGATTTCTCTAAATCATTTTATGCACCTCATAGACCATGGTTAACACCTAGCATAGCATGCCATGGCCACCCAATTAGTAATAAGGTTTACCTTAAATGAACATATAATCATATGTTACCATGCACTAGAATCTCTCTGTTACTTACAAAATCCCAACTCAAGCTGGAGTCATGGTTTATGTCAAACTCCATTTGCTATGAATATTATGTTCTCTTTTAATTCCAGTTCTTGATTAAAAGATTTTCTCATCAGAAACTCTTTTCTGAATAAATCTATCTGTCCTGGCCAGGAACTTGAAACATCAAGAACAATTAAATGAACATAAGATTTTATCTCTATTTACTTAGAGGAACAAATTCCATCTTGATCAACACCTACCTCCATATATAACTAGTAGGAGCCAACACATGCCCATATACCCATACATAGTACAAGTATGAAAGCAGTATCAAACTCAAACTACCTATATACAAGATAACTGTGCTATCTCAGGTATAAAGATTATATGCACTGAAATGATTTATGACAAAACATTGACAAGAGTAAACTCCATGTGCTTGTCATAAGTGTCACTGGTTCGGCTTACTTATCATTTATAAGTGCCTATCATGTTTGTTATATGGCATGAGACTCACCATTCTATCTTATTTATATCTCATATAAATAACTTGAAAACAAACATGAATACAATCTTTCTGGATAAGTCATGTCCTTATTATGAAGTATCCTCGATTGTGAACCTATTTATGATACTTTGTGCTAGAAATATTGTCACTCATATTTTTAACAACTTAAGAATAATATTTCTAACAAAATTTCAATGGACCTTTTCTATTACACATAAATATATTATGTAAACGGAAAAGTGGAAATGCCTTTTATTAATAAAATTATATACAAGATACATACTAAATGATATGCTCTAGGGCATACTACTAATAGCATGTGTATGTGAATAATTATTTGAATTTGGACATGTAAATGGGGTATGTTCATGTGGTTAAATTGTGTAAATGAACTTTGGAAAATTCTGAGTTATAATGTGTATGTTGAGAATGGTTACAAGCTGTCTAAAATGTCTAAAATGTGTTGTTAAGTATATTAATGTTATGGTACCAAATCAGAATTGGCATGAAAAGTAAACTTGGTAAGTATAGAATGTGTAATTGGTAAGTGATGAACAATGTGTAATAGGGTAGTGTATATTTTAGCTTAGAACCATAAGTGTGTGACTCCAATTGGTATGAGACCAATTGGAGGTGAAACTAGACACAAAATGTGCCAACTTTCATGAAGGAAGCTTACCTAAATTCTACCTAGAAGGTGACTTGAAAAATGATCAAATTCGGAATAGTGACTTGAAAGCCTGAAAATTGATTATTTGGGCAACAGTTAGTGTTTTGACAATAACTTACTCAAAACAGGTCCAATTGACCTGAAATTTTTATTATGAATAGTCTAGACATAGATCCACAATTCTTATGAGGACACAAAATCCCACAAATGATCAGAACCAAACCAAATAGCTTGCACAAGTTCAGGTACAAAAACTGGCCAAACCAAAAGTGACCTAAAAATGACGTAGGCCTACCATTTTAGTGCATTCTATCCAGCATTGGTAAATTGACCATATCTTGGTTTACACAACTCAAAATGACCTGAAATATTGCCCCGCGTGCAAAAAGACATAGACTTACAAGTTTGTAGTTTGGATCGAAACTCGAAAACTGAGGGAACTAGGTCATCCAGCTAGGTCAAAGTAGTGCACCGAAATCCAGTAAATTGCAATAAAATGCAAAACACTTAAAAATGAATTTGGTAACATATACCAACACTAAAGGGCTATAAAATGTGACATATTGGTAACATTGGAATTGACTCACTTAGAGTGCATGTCACACCCTACCCCTCTGTAAGGCATAACATGATCCCGTAGTATACCTAATGAATTACCAACTCCGTCTACTGATAACCCATTAAATACACTACAAGGGATTTTAAAAACTTTTCTTACTTCTTTTACAGTGGTGAGCACTATTTACAGGTGTTAAAAACCTTTTTTCGCTGAAGTGAAATAACTAACTCATTTGATTTATTTGGAATTTCTGTAAAAATTTTGGCAGAGCGCCATCTGTATTTTAGATAAAACAGTTCTTCAGAAAAACCTGTAAAAAGCACTTCAATATATTTTCCAAATCTCAACTCCAACATTTTTCTCAATACAACACATTTCTTAACTCAATTCCATAGAAATTTTTCAAAGTCTGAGATAAGGAAATATAATACAATTTTTACAAGTCAAATAACTCATAATTAATTTACAACTCAAATTTACAATTTGGATTTACAACTGCTCAAAACCAACAACAGAATGTACATACAGTGTCATACATTACAGTACAAAATGCAAAATATTGGTATACTCATTATACCAGGTAATCCCTCGCTGGATGTACTAGCAGCCTAGTCTGCTGCCCTGTCTCTCTCTCCACCTACGACAGCAATAAAAAGCTATCGCTGAGACAATGTCTCAGTGGTGCACAACATTAACCAAATACAACTTTAAATCACAACTCATAAACCATATAAATAGTGGATACGTAAAACCATAGTTAAATTCAAGACAATGGATGTCATAAGGAATTTAAACTCCAATTCACAAATTATCAAAATTCATAATAACACAATTTAGTCAAATAGTTTAAGAATACCGTATTGCCAATTCATACACAATTTGATCAAATTACTGAATAACACAGTGTTGCTGATCAATATCACAATTTGATCAAATAACTGAATAATATCATTTTGCAAATCAATAACACAATTCGATCAAATAACTGAATAATACAATGTTGCCAATCAATAACACACTTTAGGTCATGACACAAATTTTTCCATATATGCCGTGTTGTACACCACGACAAGACATACTCACCCCAATAATCGAAATCAATGAGGGAGGAAACTAGCTATCTAATGAGTACTCATCTATACTCACCTCAGACTGGGAAGTCAAAGAGGGAGGAACATAATCATACTCACCCCAGACTGATAAGTCAAAGAGGGAGGAATAATCACACTCACCCCATTAATGGAGGAGGAACATAGTATCAGTGTCATGCCAATTGTGAGTCAAATCAATTCCAAACATTTTATTCAAATGATCCGTAAGAATCCAATAAATTTCCAAAGTTATAATTTCATTCACAAAATGGCAATACAATTCGTAATTCACTCAATTTCCACAAAAACTATATACAGTGCTTTTCAATCAATAAGTATCCATCAATATCATTCAAACCATTTTTCACAGTTTCAAACCATTCACAATGTTTTTCAATCAATAAGTGTCCATCAAACACATTTCCACAATTTAAAACAATAATATACAAATAGTCAATATTTATTTCAATTGAAAAATTCAAGAGAAATAGTTGTTGTGCACAAACCTCTGATATTTGTCTCCTGGTCTTGACTCAGTATTTCTTTCCCTTTGGCTGAGTCCTTGTTAACTGATAAACACAATTTGAAGTGTTTCAGTACTAAATTAAACTGTCTCTATCGATGGTGTTTGGTAAATAATGCACTGAACTCAATTATTCACTTAATCACCTAATATACCAACCCTCGTTGCGTTTTAGGTAAATTAGGTTTTAGTGTCATTAATATGTCACATTCGATAGGGTTTTAGGTTTGGTACGTTTTACCAAAGTCATTTTCTTGTTTAGTGCATTTTAATGCAAATTGTTGGATTTCGGGACACTGGTTTGACCTAGCCGGACGATCTAGTTCCCTCGGTTTTCGGGACTCGGTCGAAACTACAAACTTGTAGATCTAGGTCTTATGGACAGCGGTACAAAATTTTAGGTCAATCCGAGTTAAGTAGACCAAGTTATGATCGTTATACTACTGCTGGTCAAATGGCACCAATTTAGGTCAATTTTAGGTCAATTTGGTCAACTCTGGTTCGGCCAGTTTTTGGACCCGAACTTGTGCAAGTTGTTTGACTTGCTTATGGTCATTTCTGGGCTTTGGTGTCTTCATAAGACTTGTAGGTATGGGTCTTAACTATTCTTGGTCAAAATTTCAGGTCAATTGGACCTGGTTTGAGTGAGTTATGGCCTAAACACTCACTGCTGCCCAATTGGTCATTTTTCAGGTCCTAATTGCACCTAATCCGAATTGGTCATTTTCTTAGGTCACCTTGCAAACAGAATTTTGGTATGTTTTCTCAATGAAAGTTGGCACATTTTGTGCCTAGTTTCACCTCCAATTGGTCTCATACCAATTGAGGTTACACATTTAAAGTCATAGGTCTATTTGCACACTGTCCTCTTTATGTCTTTCAAACCCCAATTCAAACACACATTTAACTTGCTCTACTTTAAATCCCCATACCTAATTCTGATTTTATACCATTCCATATTCATTTATCACTTCTTACTATGGTCAATTTGGACAGAATACAAACATTCTCAATACATCAAATACAACCCTAAACCACAAAGTCCAAATTTAGCAATATATGTACATAAATACACCTAATCATTACATATAATTTCCACTACTAATTTACATACACATTCATCAATTCTTCTATGTCAACATTCTGCCAACACTTCCATCAATACATACAATTATTCAAGTGTCCCCAAGCTGCCGAAAACCTTCTTCAACACCACATTGCCCTACAATTCATCAATTCTCATCCAAGTGCCAAAATCACCATATAAACATGAAGTAATTCACTAGGTTATTAAATCATCATGATCAACACCATTTCTCATCAAATATATGCACAAATATCTCATCAAAAACATGACTCCATGGCTGTCCAAAATGAAAACAACAATAACTCTTCAAACTCAAAATTTTCCTTCACAAAACCAACACCCATAACATGCACACAAAACTTAACAAAGCTATCTTCAAAAACACTAACTTACCTTATGGTTGGAGCTTGTTAAACCTTGCTTAAACCTCTCAAATTTGGTACCAAACTCTTCCTTGTGATGAGTAGACAAACTTTCATGAAGCTATCAAAGTGATTGGAGTTGAAATGGAGAGAGGAATCAAGCTCAAAACCAAACGGCAATGGAGGATTTGTTTCTCTTCAATTCGGCATGGATGAGGGACCTTGAAGAAATGAGATTGCAGATTGTTTATTAGGTGTACACATGTCCCATTTAACTCTTTGTTTATTCCTTTAGTGGCCCACTCACTCAATTAATCATATAATATGTTTAATTGTGTTATTTACACCATTTCCACTCCATTTTGGCTATTTGTATTAGGTACCCTCAATTTAATTTTTCATTTTATTTTCTAAGTGTAATATTATTTATTTTTAATGGACATTTAGGTCAAAAGACACTTCGGGATGTCAAATGACCATAATGCCCCTGTTCGGGTTGCATTCCCGATTTTTCAGTAATACCGGGTTTTGTCCGTTTTTCGATTTCTCACTTTTCTTTGTACTAATTATTTAATTTTTCTTTGATATTTCTAATGATATTTATAATTCAATAAATATTTATTGGAGTCCTAAAAATATTTTCCAGGGTTCCCCGCAGTCCAGGGCTAGTCAACGGTCCACGCCGTGACTTCCCGGTGCGGTCACCCATCGCTAGGGTTTTCGGCTCACTTAACTTGGTTACATTTCTTTGCTATTATTTTTCCTTTGTTTTTCTTTTCTTGTATTTCATTATTTTATGTCTCCTCACACATATCGAAGTGTAGTTCTAGGCATCCTAGCTGTCCGGACAACACTGGTCACTGGAGCAGTAGAACGCACTACTGAACTTAGGGGTGTTACAATTCTCCCCCCCTTAAATAAATTTCGTCCACGAAATTTTTACCCAGTAGCCATCTTACAATAGTCATACGTTTATTTCTCCTTTTTATATGATCGTAAGACTTTTAACAATCTAATACAATGTTTAATTTGTTTGGATAACACCAATCTCCTCTTACTATTATGCTGTCTAATATTTTGGTTCACGTTGCTCCTTGAATGACCCTTGAGGTCATGTTAGAATCATTCATCAGGCATTGGTCCTCTGACCATTCTAATCCATAGTCTTCCTCACTTTCGTAATATTTCTTTGTTATATATGAATCAACTGTTCAATTCTCTACTTTCATAACTCTTTTTATCTGTCAATATTCTATAACTTACTTCCTTTTGTACTGAATTATAACCTTTCGATATTTTAACTTTTGAGTTTTAGATCCCTAAGTAGGATTTTCAAACTTATTTCTAACAATTAAATTCTGTCCTGGCATAACTATACCAAAACAGATACCGTTGGTAACTATTCTCATCTAGGTGTACTATCGGGTAGTACGTAGCTCTACACAATAATCTCAAGTCGATCAGAATCGCAAATTACAAAGATAAACATCAAGAACATTGCATAGTTACTACGATGCATCCCAATAGATCAAACTTTGTTATCTTTTATTCTTTTTGAACTCACTGATATTCGAATCTTATGCTGATTACAATATCCATTAGCAATTTCTAACAGTAACCTCCTTGCCCTCATCTAGAGCAATTTCATTACTGCATCTTACTTTTACGTCCTCTTGCCTTACATTAAGTAGGCTCGCCAATTAGCTTTATAATTTATGGTGTGTTAGAAAATACTTTTCGCCGATAAACTCTTTCAAAAGTAATTTCACTTATTATTACAATCCTTATCTTAAAGGACTAATCACTAATGCATCAAAATTTATTCCTCAGAAGGAATAACAATGAGAACATATAGTTCTAACACTAACATAACAAGATGCAAACCTGTGTCAAACAATACATATATATATCTTAGTTGCTAATTGAGAAAGTACCAGCAATGATGTCAAAAGTCTCAGTCTCTTTTCTGTCGTATAGCGTATACTCTAGTTGAGGCATCACCCTGTTTTGGCTGATTCACAGTAGTCTGACTTCTAGGTGTACTACCTCTACCTCTACCTTTGCCTCTACTAACTGATGGTGAACTCTTTGGGGTAGAAACTTGGGTGGATCCCTTTGGTGTAGTAAATGATCCAGAATGACCTGGATTTACACAATCCCTAGCAAAATGACCAATCTCTCCACAGTTAAAACATGCTCCTACGGCTCTATAACATACCCCACTATGTGGTTTACCACAAGTTTCACAAAGTCGATCTGACAGCGCATTTCTGGGTTTCTGTTGAGTTTGCTGATCGGATCGAGGTGGTTTCTGTCCAAAAGATCTATCTCTACCGGACTTCTTACTATCTCTGTCGTATCCCCCAAAGTTTTTCCTCTTTCCAATAGGACCACTAGAACTCTGTTCTGCTGACTTTCCCTCTTTTTCTGTCTTCTCTGATTTCTTTTTCTCAAGGGCCGCTTCAGATTCAATTCTTTCTAATTCTAGTGCTTGAGAAATAAGTTCAGAGAAGTTGTTATGTTTGAATCCGACCACTTGTAATCTGATACTAGGCTTCAAGCCGGTTTCAAACCTCTTACATCTCTCCTCTGGTATAAAGTAGACTTATTGCATAATGGCTTAGGCGGAGAATTCCTTCATACTCACCACCGATCCGCCCTGCTTGGACTTAGGAATTCTTGCGCTTCCGGTCTACATAAGCATCGGGGACATATTTTTGCCCAATTCTCGAGGAAGTCATTCCATGTTAGCACTGCAGGTTCTATCAGACTGTGGGGAATGGTTTTCCACCAGTCATAAGCATCCCCCTGTAGTAAAGATACTGAGTCTTCAAATCTAAGCTCCTGCAAAGTGCTTTCTTGAATACCCTATCCATCCTCTCTAACCATTGTTCTCGCCTCTAGAGGATCTATCGCCCCTTGAACTCGTAGTCTCGTATTTCATCAATTTATCATATTGTCTAGCGTAAGATCGTGGTTGTACCACCGAGTTTGTATTGGGGCTTGAGTAGGCACATTACCATCCATTTGTTGGAACATTGCGGCCGTCACGAGCGAATCGAGCAGTAGAATCGCGATCGCAGGGCTGGTGTCTTGAACCATCGACGTTATGTAGGGTCAGCATCCCTTGCACCTCAGCCTCTATAGATTGATCGACTGAACGACCATCCTCTTCCATAGTCAATTCGAGGATTTTAGACCTCCTGTACAATAATACAAGGAGATTTCCTCCCGTTAGTGCATATTTATAATGTAATGTACTATATGTATCAAACAATGATATTGAGCAGTTGTACTGTGAAGAAAGAATATTCAAGTAACAAGTGAAAACAGAATTTAAAAACTTTGCTCTGATACCACTAAAACATGTCACACCCTACCCCTCTGTAAGGCATAACATGATCCCGTAGTATACCTAATGAATTACCAACTCCGTCTACTGATAACCCATTAAATACACTACAAGGGATTTTAAAAACTTTTCTTACTTCTTTTACAGTGGTGAGCACTATTTACAGGTGTTAAAAACCTTTTTTCGCTGAAGTGAAATAACTAACTCATTTGATTTATTTGGAATTTCTGTAAAAATTTTGGCAGAGCACCATCTGTATTTTAGATAAAACAGTTCTTCAGAAAAACCTGTAAAAAGCACTTCAATATATTTTCCAAATCTCAACTCCAACATTTTTCTCAATACAACACATTTCTTAACTCAATTCCATAGAAATTTTTCAAAGTCTGAGATAAGGAAATATAATACAATTTTTACAAGTCAAATAACTCATAATTAATTTACAAGTCAAATGTACAATTTGGATTTACAACTGCTCAAAACCAACAACAGAATGTACATACAGTGTCATACATTACAGTACAAAATGCAAAATATTGGTATACTCATTATACCAGGTAATCCCTCGCTGGATGTACTAGCAGCCTAGTCTGCTGCCCTGTCTCTCTCTCCACCTGCGACAGCAATAAAAAGCTATCGCTGAGACAATGTCTCAGTGGTGCACAACATTAACCAAAGACAACTTTAAATCACAACTCATAAACCATATAAATAGTGGATACGTAAAACCATAGTTAAATTCAAGACAATGGATGTCATAAGGAATTTAAACTCCAATTCACAAATTATCAAAATTCATAATAACACAATTTAGTCAAATAGTTTAAGAATACCGTATTACCAATTCATACACAATTTGATCAAATTACTGAATAACACAGTGTTGCTAATCAATATCACAATTTGATCAAATAACTGAATAATATCGTTTTGCAAATCAATAACACAATTCGATCAAATAACTGAATAATACAATGTTGCCAATCAATAACACAATTTAGGTCATGACACAAATTTTTCCATATATGCCGTGTTGTACACCACGACAAGACATACTCACCCCAATAATCGAAATCAATGAGGGAGGAAGCTAGCTATCTAATGAGTACTCATCTATACTCACCTCAGACTGGGAAGTCAAAGAGGGAGGAACATAATCATACTCACCCCAGACTGATAAGTCAAAGAGGGAGGAATAATCACACTCACCCCATTAATGGAGGAGGAACATAGTATCAGTGTCATGCCAATTGTGAGTCAAATCAATTCCAAACATTTTATTCAAATGATCCGTAAGAATCCAATAAATTTTCAAAGTTATAATTTCATTCACAAAATGGCAATACAATTCGTAATTCACTTCAATTTCCACAAAAACTATATACAGTGCTTTTCAATCAATAAGTATCCATCAATATCATTCAAACCATTTTTCACAGTTTCAAACCATTCACAATGTTTTTCAATCAATAAGTGTCCATCAAACACATTTCCACAATTTAAAACAATAATATACAAATAGTCAATATTTATTTCAATTGAAAATTTCAAGAGAAATAGTTGTTGTGCACAAACCTCTGATATTTGTCTCCTGGTCTTGACTCAGTATTTCTTTCCCTTTGGCTGAGTCCTTGTTAACTGAGAAACACAATTTAAAGTGTTTCAGTACTAAATTAAACTGTCTCTATCGATGGTGTTTGGTAAATAATGCACTGAACTCAATTATTCACTTAATCACCTAATATACCAACCCTCGTTGCGTTTTAGGTAAATTAGGTTTTAGTGTCGTTAATATGTCACATTCGATAGGGTTTTAGGTTTGGTACGTTTTACCAAAGTCATTTTCTTGTTTAGTGCATTTTAATGCAAATTGTTGGATTCCGGGACACTGGTTTGACCTAGCCGGACGATCTAGTTTCCTCAGTTTTCGGGTCTCGGTCGAAACTAAAAACTTGTAGATCTAGGTCTTATGGACCGCGGTGCAAAATTTTAGGTCAATCCGAGTTAAGTAGACCAAGTTATGGTCGTTATACTACTGCTGGTCAAATGGCACCAATTTAGGTCAATTTTAGGTCAATTTGGTCAACTCTGGTTCGGCCAGTTTTTGGACCCGAACTTGTGCAAGTTGTTTGACTTGCTTATGGTCATTTCTGGGCTTTGGTGTCTTCATAAGACTTGTAGGTATGGGTCTTAACTATTCTTGGTCAAAATTTCAGGTCAATTGGACCTGGTTTGAGTGAGTTATGGCCTAAACACTCACTGCTGCCCAATTGGTCATTTTTCAGGTCCTAATTGCACCTAATCCGAATTGGTCATTTTCTTAGGTCACCTTGCAAACAGAATTTTGGTATGTTTTCTCAATGAAAGTTGGCACATTTTGTGCCTAGTTTCACCTCCAATTGGTCTCATACCAATTGAGGTTACACATTTAAAGTCATAGGTCTATTTGCACACTGTCCTCTTTATGTCTTTCAAACCCCAATTCAAACACACATTTAACTTGCTCTACTTTAAATCCCCATACCTAATTCTGATTTTATACCATTCCATATTCATTTATCACTTCTTACTATGGTCAATTTGGACAGAATACAAACATTCTCAATACATCAAATACAACCCTAAACCACAAAGTCCAAATTTAGCAATATATGTACATAAATACACCTAATCATTACATATAATTTCCACTACTAATTTACATACACATTCATCAATTCTTCTATGTCAACATTCTGCCAACACTTCCATCAATACATACAATTATTCAAGTGTCCCCAAGCTGCCGAAAACCTTCTTCAACACCACATTGCCCTACAATTCATCAATTCTCATCCAAGTGCCAAAATCACCATATAAACATGAAGTAATTCACTAGGTTATTAAATCATCATGATCAACACCATTTCTCATCAAATATATGCACAAATATCTCATCAAAAACATGACTCCATGGCTGTCCAAAATGAAAACAACAATAACTCTTCAAACTCAAAATTTTCCTTCACAAAACCAACACCCATAACATGCACACAAAACTTAACAAAGCTATCTTCAAAAACACTAACTTACCTTATGGTTGGAGCTTGTTAAACCTTGCTTAAACCTCTCAAATTTGGTATCAAACTCTTCCTTGTGATGAGTAGACAAACTTTCATGAAGCTATCAAAGTGATTAGAGTTGAAATGGAGAGAGGAATCAAGCTCAAAACCAAACGGCAATGGAGGATTTGTTTCTCTTCAATTCGGCATGGATGAGAGACCTTGAAGAAATGAGATTGCAGATTGTTTATTAGGTGTACACATGTCCCATTTAACTCTTTGTTTATTCCTTTAGTGGCCCACTCACTCAATTAATCATATAATATGTTTAATTGTGTTATTTACACCATTTCCACTCCATTTTGGCTATTTGTATTAGGTACCCTCAATTTAATTTTTCATTTTATTTTCTAAGTGTAATATTATTTATTTTTAATGGACATTTAGGTCAAAAGACACTTCGGGATGTCAAATGACCATAATGCCCCTGTTCGGGTTGCATTCCCGATTTTTCAGTAATACCGGGTTTTGTCCGTTTTTCGATTTCTCACTTTTCTTTGTACTAATTATTTAATTTTTCTTTGATATTTGTAATGATATTTATAATTCAATAAATATTTATTGGAGTCCTAAAAATATTTTCCAAGGTTTCCCGCAGTCCAGGGCTAGTCAACAGTCCACGCCGTGACTTCCCGGTGCAGTCACCCATCGCTAGGGTTTTCGGCTCACTTAACTTAGTTACATTTCTTTGCTATTATTTTTCCTTTGTTTTTATTTCTTGTATTTCATTATTTTATGTCTCCTCACACATATCGAAGTGTAGTTCTAGGCATCCTAGCTGTCCGGACAACACTGGTCACTGGAGCAGTAGAACGCACTACTGAACTTAGGGGTGTTACAGTGCATGAAGGATCAACATTATAAGTTGACTAATAAAATGAATTAAAGGGAATAGTACCAAGAAAATTTAGATATTGGATTTTATGTTTGGAAACAAATTCATTGAGTACTGAAACACTTTAAATTGTGTGTTTCAGTTGATAAGGATATTAAGAAGCATAAAGAACATTGAGTCAAGGCCTAGAAGCGACTTAAAATCAAGTTTGTGCACAGCTAGTTTTTAACTAATTTTGTTCTGAATATTTCATATGATTAAATGACATATTTTTCTTATGTATTCTGTTTAAAAAGCATTGGATTTAATTCAATGATTATTGAAATTGTTATAGTATGTATGAATTTAGCTTTGTGAAATGGTATTTCTACAAGTATTAAGCATTGTTGTGGATTGAATAAATTATGTTTTCTAAAATTGTGATAGAAAATGTTTTGAATTGTGATGGGCAATTTGCATGGAAAAATGCAAATTTATGATTTGAATTGTGATGAGCATAAAAATTATTGGATATTGGAATTGACTTTGAATCGAATTGTATTGTGATTTATGCTCACTAAAAGGATTGTGATGTTATTTTATATCTCACTATAGATGCTTGACTAGGTTATTATTCGTTTCTCTCATTTGTTGAGAAGACAATGGAGTTAGTTGTGTTTTGATTATCATGGTATGTGCACAGGCTTAGATTCTCCTCTTATTAGAGGTTAGATCTAAGTTTTTATGTTATGGCCCTTTCAGAAGTTTCATTTTTGTGATGTGTACTATGCACGATGATTCGACCTCCTCGACCATAGGGAGTTAGAATCACCCCGAAGATGGCCCTTTTGGATTAGTCTTGCATAGTTAGTGAGATAAAGAATGGTTTTCGAGATAAAGAATGGTTTTCAAGATAAAGAATGGTTATTGAATAGTAAAGAATTTCGATTTTAAATGGAATTTATGTATAATTGATATTATTGGAATTACCTTAAATGGTTAGTTATGATTTGATAAATTGAATTTCGTGATCAAAGTCATTTTATACAAATGATTTATATTATTAACAATGAATATTTTGAGTTTTGGAATTTGATGAGTATCCAGATTTCCAAATTATTTGCTGTAATTTTTGTTAAGGTATATTGTACTATGTTTTAAATTATAGTTGTACACCACTGAGTTCACCACTCAGTGATAGCTTTGTATGCTATCGCAGGTGAAAAGAGCATAGAGCAATTGAGTAAGCTTCTTTGAAAACACATTCAGATTAGCTCCGGGTATATCATAGATATACCCATGTACAAAGATTTTGATGTATGCATGTAATAATATAATTGTAAGTTATTTGAGCAGTTGTATAAAAACTCTTGTAAAATATTTTAGTATATAATTAAATGTAAATTATTGTGATATAAATGTTGAGTCTTGTAATCAATGAAATGTTCTTTATGATGAGATTGGTTTGAAAATGAATTGATTTGATTATTGAGATTTGAATTGTGAGTTGAGATGAAGTTATTGGAGTTGTATTTGAGAAAACATATCGGGCGTGTTTTCCTTTTTATGTTTAAAGAACTGTTTTCTCAAAATACAGCCGGCACTTTGCCAAAATTTTGAAAAATTTTTATAACACTAGATTTTAAGCGATAATTTAAATTTCACGAAAATTGTTTTAAAATTCCTTGTAGTATATCTAATGCGTTATCTGTAGGCGAAATACGGTAATTGATTAGGTGTACTACGGAATCATGTTACATCTTATGGAGGAGTAGGGTGTGACATCGGCTCTCAGCGTCCTCGCTAAGGTTTGCCCCACCATCCCCCAAGAGGACACGCGAGTGGCTCTTATACCAATTGTAACTGTCGAGCTCCAACCACTAGAGGAATTGTCCGCTTTGGCCGTAAGCCTCACGGTTTTGTCCCATAGGTGGAATGGAGAACTTCCCAGGAGATAACCCATCATAGGATTTCTCTCAAGCGAGCACGCTTAACCCTAGAGTTCTTCTAACTCTCCAGGCCATTCCACCAAAAGGCGCCTTTAGTGATTAGTTCCCCCATTTTCTATGTCATCACTTTTTGAACCCAAGAACATCTTCGTGCTTTGTTGATGTGGGATTTGCCTAAGGGACCTTTCTCCCCCCCCCCCCCTTTCGGGACTCAACGTCCTCGCTGAGGTTTGCCCCACCATCGCCCAAGAGGACACGCGAGCAACTCTAATACCAATTGTAACGATCAGGCTCCAACCACTAGAGGAATTATCCGCTTTCGCCGTAAGCCTCAAGGTTTTGTCCCATAGGTGGAATGGAGAACTTCCTAGAAGGTCACCCATCCTAGGATTTCTCTCAAGCGAGCACACTTAACCCTGGAGTTCTTTCAACTCTCCAGGCCATTTCACCAAAAGGCGCCTCTAGTGATTAGTTCTCCCATTTTATATATCATTACTTTTTGAACCCAAGACCACCTCCGTGCTTTGCCGATGTGGGATTTGCCTAAGAGACCTTTCTAAAACATGTCACACCTTATCCCTTGTAAGGCACGATATGTTCCCATAGCATACCTAATGAATTACCGAAATACACCTACCGATAACCCATTAGTTATGCTACAAGGGATTTTAAACAAATTATAACTTTTTATCTTATCAATTCTTTTGCGAAAAACTGCATGGAAATAGTTAAAATTTAAAGTAAACATTAATTGAAAATAATGATAGACTAAATATTGCAAGGGTTACATTTCCATAAGTCTTAAAATAAAATACAAATAGTTACAAACTCAAAATGTGATAGCAGTGCAATGCTTTTAAATACAAACTGCTTAATGTCCGTACATCCCTACATATAGGTACAAAATACATCAAAAGAAAATTACAGGGGTATACCTACGATATATATCCACAATCAAAACCAAAATGCTGCTTCCAAGTTTCTCACTCAGCAGCCTTCTCCTTTCCTATTTCTGCGACAGCATAAATAAGCTATCGCTGAGTATATCACTCAGTTGTGCACAACTAATAATTTTAAAACTTAAAATAAAGTAAAACTTGTCAAGGCATAATAAATCACATCCTTCTTAAGCATGAAAACATCACAATAATTCTAAGTTCATAAGAGCCATTTATTGGAATAACATTTCAAATGAGAAATCACACTTCATAAATCACAATTCACAAAGCATTAGTGTTGCCAACATCAACACACAGTTCAGGCCAAGACACAAAATTTCATGACCAGTGTCGTGTTGTACACCACGACAAAGCAATTTCAACCTCACTAACCGTTATTAATGAGGGAAGGGCTAGCTAGCTAATGAGTACTCATGTAGTCTTACCCCACTAACCGTTATTAATGGGAGACATAATCAATATCAATTATTAACCCCAAGTAGCCATTACTACTGGGGAGTTCCGAAAGGGACTGTCATGCTAACTGTGTTTTCAAAACAGTTTTCAAAAATTTCTCACTCAACAATCACATTTATAAACCAATAAACACATTTAATTTCATCATAATATCCATATAAAGGTGGCAACACCCAAATTTCTCAAATGCAAGAGAAAAACCATATTTCAGTCAAAGTAAACTTGTTCAAAGCAAACTCATTCAAATAAACATATTCCAAACAATTTACAAGTTTAAAAATGAAGAAAAGGTTAGTTGTGCATAAACCTTCAATGCTCTCCTTTCTCTTTACCCACTATTCCTTGAACTCATTACATGAATGTCTAATTATCCCAAGTTAGCTTTGCAAATTTTAGAAAATTTTGGTTTTCTAGCAGCTTGGTGCTCCAATTTTTGAACCCAATTTTTACCTAGTTTCGATCATAATTTGATGAGGTGTTCTTCATGAAAATAGTTCATCTGGGTCTTAACTTTATTTTCCTTTTTGAATCTCCTAATTCGGAGCTGTGTAGCTCAAGTTATGACCAAAACACGGTTAATGTTTACATTACTATTTGCCCTGCTGTTTCAGTTCTGGTAGATTTAATGAACCAACTTCGTTTAGTAATTTGATCAAGTTAAGTCCATAATTTGGTCTAATATTCTTCATATGAAATGTTCTAATATGTCTTCGGTTTCCATCGGTTCAAGAATTGCCTAAATTGAAGTTTTCTAGAGAGAGTTATGGCCATGTAAAATTTACTGTTCATATGGTAAATCTGCAAGTTTCCATATTTCTACAGATTTGGTGATTCAACTTTGCTTAGCAATTTGATTGGGTTAAGTCCATAATTTACCCTTAAGTTCTTCATATGAAATGTTCTACTATGTTTTAAGTTTCCATCGGTTCAAGAATCACCTAAATCGAAGTTTTCTAGAGAGAGTTATGCCTATGCAAAGTTTACTATTCATATGGTCAAATTCTGTAGGTTCCAGAATTTTGTCTCTAAGTTCAAGGCTCATTTTGGATAGCTTAAGGTCATTTTCGGTGTAACACCCCTATGTTAGGTAGTGCGTTCTACTGTTCCGGTGACCTGTGTTGTCCGGACAGCTAGGATGCCTAAAACTACACTTAGATATGGGTGAGAAGACATAAAATAATGAAATACAAGAAAAGAAAATACAAGAAAAACAAAGGAAAAATAATAGCAATGAAATGTAACCAAGTTAAACGAGCCGAAAACCATAGCGATGGGTGACCGCACTGAGAAGTTGCGGCGTGGACCGTTGACTAGCCCTGGACCGCGGGGAACCCTGAAAAATATTTTTAAGACTTAAATAAACATATATTGAAGTATAAATGTCATTAGAAATATCAAAGAAAAATTAATTAATTAGTACAAAGAAGAACGAGAAATCGAGAAAACGACAAAACTCAGTGTTATCGAAAAATCGAGAATACAACCCGAATAGGGGCATTGTGGTCATTTGACACCCCGAGATGCCTTTTGACCTAAATGTCCATTAAATATCAATGATATTACACTTTGGAAATGTCATGAAAATTAAAATGGTGGTCCATAGTTTAAATAGTGAAAGAAAAGGGGTATAATATTGAATAATTGAAAGTTGAATTAATGTAATAATATTCTTACATTAGTGGACCACTAAACACTTGGAAAATCAATAAAAATTCTGTCACTCTCCACTAACTTCTGCAAACCTTCTTCTTCCTCAAATTCTCCCCATGGCCGAACCAAATTCTTCCCAAAAACTCCATGGCCGGCCAAACTTAAAGCTCCATGCAATCATGTTCTAGCCACTTTTTCCACTTGGTTCCTTCATTAAACCTTGCATACTTACCTTAGGGAAGATATTGGCAACAAGAAAAACAAGATTTGGTGGAGTTTTGAAGAAGTACATAAGAGGTAAGTGTGTATTTTTCAATCTTGCTTCATTAAACTTTGAGTGGATGTTATAGGGAGTTGTTTTGTGGAAGAGATTTTGAAGTTTGATGGAGTATTGGTGGTACACCATTTCAGCAGCCATGGAAACTCACTATTTGTAGCTTGTTTTTACTTGTTTATGGTTGTTTAAGATGTTGGTATAAGTGTTTATGTATATAGAAATAATTTGGATAATGTATACTAAGTGTATGTGTGATAGTGCACTTGGTTTTGGAAGCTTGGAAGCTATTTGAAGGAGATGTGCAAATTGGCAACTTTAAGGTGTAGTTTAAAATGTGTTGTTTCATGGTTTGGTTTATTGAATTATGTTGTTATTGATGGCAGCATGTATATGTGTATAATGGTTTGGAATTGGGTATGTAAATGGGGTATGTTAATGTGGTTAAATGGTGTAAATGGACTTTGGAAAATTCTGTGTTATAGTGTGCATATTGAGAATGGTTACAAGCTATCCAAAATAACCAAAATGTAATGTAAAGTGTGTTAATGGTATGGCACAAACTAGAATTGGCATGAAAGGATTAACTTGGTAAGTATAGAATGTAACACCCCTCACCCGACTACAGTGTAGCCGAGCAAGGCGTGCTACATTCAGTGCTGGAGCACCCTAACTTACTTTACTTTATTTCTTTAAAAATTTTGTTCTCGTTATATTTAATATCGATTATTTTTTGACGAAGAAACTAACGGAGTTTCCCCTATTTTATTTTTGTTTGACGTGTTTTACTATTCAGTTGTTTGAAAATTCACCAATATTTTCTAAGTATAATCTCATCCATACTCATATCATCATTTGAAAAATCATTATGTAATTCAAATCTATACTCATTTGTACAAATTCATTCATGCTCATTTCTTATAGCAAAATTCTCAAATTTGCATTAATTTACATCATTTGCAATAATTAAATAAATCCTTAATTTACATGATACACAAATTAATTACAATTTGCTAATTTACATTGCAATATAAGAAATAAATAACATACACAAAATACATGATATACTTAATGTGAGCCCTATCTACATGCATTGCTGAGGAGGTGACAACCTTGAATGCTCTGCAGATTAGAACTCCAAAATCTCTGTTTAGTATTCGCTGAGCTTTAACTTCAGTACCTGCGCGAGGAAACAATTCCATCGCGCTAAGCATTGCTGCTTAGTGGTACAATAATATAACAAGGAAATAATATACAAATAAAGATAGAAATAAAACATAATTTAAATAATTAAGATTTATTTATACTTCACATGTGGTTCTAAAATTTAATATGTTTTATCCTAATTTAGTCTTCTTTGGAAGTGTTTATTTCGCCAATGTACAGTAATAATGTACAAAGAAAAATGATCTAAAAGTAATAAATTTATGCTTTTATTATCATGTAAGTCACATTTGCAATATTTATGTATGTTATAATTTTCTTTGCTAATCTTTTAGCATTTTCTCAATACTTACTAGGTTGTCTCAGATTATTTCATAATAAGTAAATTTTGATATCGGTCAAGTTCATTACGATTCTTTCTAATAAATAACTATTCTAATTTATTTTAGGTCATTTTACTCATTTATTTAATTTCTAATATTTTTTTATTACTAATATTCTTAACTTATTTCAATAATTTTCACTGCCCAAGTAACCTATGACAGGCTGACTAAACTGGATAACGGGTCGTTGGCACTGGACACTGCGTTGCCTCGGGCCGTCATACCATGGGACGCAGAACGTCAACCACGTATGCAGTCAGTATGGCTAAAAAGCCATGATAACACATAATCGAACATTAAGCCATGAGTGCAGGCATAAAGCCATGAATGCGGGCATAAAGCCATGAATGCAAGCATAAAGCCTTTCGCAGTACTGCTAAAATAATACCCTATTGGCATGCCAAACTATCCAATCTGACACACATGTCTAGGCAATACAAGGGCACATAATATCATTAAATATTAATATATTGTGTTTTATGACTTTATTATTTCATGATAAATTTCATAATCTATACATTTATCATAATATTCGTACATTCCTTACATCATTCATATTGATCACAATTCACAACAATGGTGTTCATATACAATTGTACTCAAAATATTTTTCCTTTCTCTTATAGAGAAAACTAATGTTCCATTCATATTTTCATGTGATTCATTTATTCATTACAATATTTATATGAATTCATAACTCATACAAGGTGTTATTATCCTATTTGTAATGGAAACATAAATCCTAATGTAAACCTCATCCCATTTATACTCAACAATCCATCTAGGTTAATGTCATTTCATATTCAAGTAGTATTACTTATGTTTTATTAGACCTACTAGTAATGGAAATAAATCTTAACTATATACTCACATAACTTAAATGTTCATTAAGCCATTTAGGTGAATTACTATTTCTATTCCAAGTAATCCATGAATGTTTCATGGATTCCAAATTTCATACCTTAATTTCCTCTACCAATTTAGTTATTATACTTTGTGTCTTTGTATTACTATTCACATTACTATTCAATCAAATTGTTGACTTTTTAATACATAATAAATTTATTGAACCTAAGTTCTCCAAGATACCACATTTTGCATTCAAAATTTGTTGGTATTGGTTGCCAATACCATTTCCAAGCTTAATGTTAATTGGGCAGAATTTTCAGTTTTCATGCTTTGTTTTTACTGTTCTATTGGTCATTTTTGCGGTGGGAATTTGGCAAAATGATCAACATGAAAGTTGTTCCTTATTTTGTCTAGTTGAATTTCTTTTTTTGAATCACTCCATTTGGAGTTTTTTAGCTCAAGTTATAGTCATTTTACCATAACTGGCCGGAGTGACCTGTACCCAGATTTTCTGGGCAATTTGGTTCTGCCAGATTTGGTGACCTAAGTTTGGTTGGCAATTTAGCTAGGTTATGGTCAGAATTTGGATTTGTGTTCTTCATGAAAGTTGTTGGTCTATATCTCAGCTTGTTTCTGGTAAACTTTCAGGTCAATTGAACCTTTCTACACTGAGTTATGGCCAAATAACCAAACACTGGTCATTTGGTCATTTTGCCCAGGCAGACTGCAGGTCACCCGGATTAGGGCAAACTTTTGGTCCACTTGGTTTGGTTTTCTAGGCATGGTTTCTTCACCAAAGTTGTGCCATTATGTGTCTAGTTTCATGTCCAATTGGTCTTGTACCAATTGAATCTATACAACTCCATTTATAGCTGCCCAAACTTGCTGGACTCACATCCAAACCTGCAGGGCCACTCAAGGCAGCATACCATTTCAATTCCAATACCACAATGGTCTCCAATTTAAGGTCAAAATTCATCAAATGGTCACTAATTGACCATTAGAACTTCCATTTACCATCAATATGGCCAAACCCTAATATAGCTCAAAACCCAAATTTTCAAATATCCATTCATGCACATACATCAATTCAACATACTTAATGATGTTTAAGTCTCATACTCATGTTCAAGACCACCCATATACAACTTAAATTCATTCAAAACTCATCAACACTTCCATCACTAAGGCTGCCAAAAATTTTAATTGGTCCATACATGGATATGTTCTTTTAATTTCATGAATTTCTAACTAAATCCATATACCTAACTTCAAATTTAAAGAAAAAAATGGAGAGATATGGCACTAACCTCACTTGTGTCCAACTTGCCCTTGCCTAAACTTCAATTTCCTTTCACTTCTTGGCTGCCACTATCTTCCTCAAGGTGTGGGATCAATTTTTATTGAAGTGATCTAGGGTTTTTAAGGTGAAATGGTGGGTGAACTCAAGCTTGGTGGAGCTTTAATGGTGGTTTCTTTCTTCTCTTTCTCTCTTTTTCCTTTGTTACGGGTGATTGGGGAAGACAAGTGCAGATTGGTTTTTCATTTTGTCTCTTTTTTATTTAGTTTTTATCCCTTTTAAGAGGCTTGTCAATTTGTGATTGGGCGGAGAGTGTTTAATGACATCATATGATGTCATAATTCCTAATTTCTTTTATTTTTCTTTCCTTTTCTTTTCTACTCATTTCCAATTTAATTTTTAGCAATATTTATTCATATTTTAGATCATAATAATTATTTACTTAACTGGACAAGTCGGTCAAAAATCATCTCTGAAGACGAAATGACCAAAATGCCCTCCGTTTGGCTTAACAGACTAAATTTGTCTGTACCGATTGAAAATTTTTTCTAAACCTTTTCTTGGCATTCTAATGCCATAGAAACCTCAATGACTCTTCTCTGGAGTCTCAAAAATTATTTTATGAAATTTCTCCTGGGTCTAGGGCTCCTAGTTGCGAGAACCGCAACTTCCCACTGGGTTACCCATCGCTAGGGCACCGGCTCATTTAACTTGGTTGTATTTTATTTCTAAAATTTTTTCTAAATTTTTCTTATTAATATTTGAGTTATTTATGGCTCCTCACTCTAGTCTAAATATTTTTCCAGACATTCTAGTTGTCCGGACTGACACCGGTCACCGGAACAGTAGAATGTATGGAATTACTACAGTGAGGGTGTTATATAGAATGTGTAATTGGTATGTGATGAAGAGTGTGTAGCAGGGCAGTGTATGTTTTAGCTTAGAACCTTAAGTGTGTGACTCCAATTGGAGGTGAAACTAGGCACAAAATGTTCCAACTTTCATGAAGGAAGCTTACCTAAATTCTGCCTAGAAGGTGACTTGAAAATGACCAAATCCTGATTAGTGACTTAAAAGCCTGAAAATTGACCATTTGGGCAGTAGTTAGTGTTTTGACCATAACTTACTCAAAACAAGTCCAATTGACCTGAAAGTTTTACCATGAATATTTTAGACATATATCTACAATTCTTATGAAGACACCAAAGCCCAAAAATAGCCAGAACCAAGCCAAATAGCTTGCACAAGTTCAAGTACCAAAACTGGCCGAACCAAAATTGACCTAAAAATGTCCTAAACCTACCATTTTGGTGCATTCTGTCCAGCATTGGTAAATTGACCATAACTTGGTCTACACAACTCAGAATGACCTGAAATTTTTCCCCGCACGCAATAAGACATAGACCTACAAGTTTGTAGTTTGGATCAGAACCCGAAAACCGAGGGAACTAGGTCGTCCAGCTAGGTCAAATTAGTATACCGAAATCCGACAAATTGCAATAAAATGCAATATACTTGAAAATGAATTTGGTAAAATGTAATAACACTAAAGGGCTATAAAATGTGACATATTCGTAACATTAAACCTAATTCACCTAGAGTGCATCGAGGTTCAACATTTTAGGTTGACTAAGGAAAATAATTGAATTCAATAAATTAATTTTTAAGCCTTATTATTAGAAACAGTTTAAATGAGTACTGAAACACTTCAAATTGTGTGTTTCAGTTAGCAAAGACTCAGGGAAGGGGAAGAAAACACTGAGTCAGGGCCAAAAGACATTTATCAGAGGTTTGTGCACAACAGTTATTTCTTTTGAATTTTTCAATTGAAATAAATTATGACTATTTGTATATTATTATTTTAAATTATGGAAATGTGTTTGAATGGATATTTGATGGATACTTATTGCTTGAAAAACATTGTAAATGATTTGAAACCATAGCTATCATGTATATTGATTGAATTCCTCGCTAGCTTGTCTAGTGGGATGAATTGACTTTGAATTCCCTCTCTGGCTGAAGTGTTGAGGTGTGTGCTTGTTGAGGACAAATAGAATGAGTACTCATATTATTGCTAGCTAGCTATGTTATTCCTCACTAGCCATCGGCTTTTGGGACTAATTGGACTTTGGAACATGATTAAGCTATGTGTATGATTTATTGATATTTATTGTGATATTATGAAATGGAGTTTAAATTCTTTATGACATTCATTGTCTTTGAATTTAACTATAGTTTTAAGTATCTACTATTTATACGACTTATGATTTATGATTTAAAGTTGCATTTTGTTAATGTTGTGCACCACTGAGACATTGGCTCAGTGATAGCTTTTCATTGCTGTCGCAGGTAGACAGACTGACAGGGCAGCAGACTAGGCTGCTAGTGCTACATTGAGAGTTCATCGGGTATATTGAGTATACCATATATTGCATTTTGTATTGTAATGTATGTTCACTATATGTATATATTATTCTTAGTTTTGAGCAGTTGTAAATTAAAATTGTACATTAAAATTGTATATTAAAGTTATAAACTAAATTTGAAAATTATTTTGGCTTGTAAATATTGTGACATATTTCTTTTATCTCAGCTTTTGAAAACACTGGAAAATTATTGTGGATTTGAGTTGGCAAAGGTTGAGAAACTTATTGTGTTGATTGGATATTGGAGTTTGGGGATTGAATTGGAAGTGTTTTTTTTTTTTACAGGTTTTTGAAGAACTGTTTTATTCAAAATACAGAGAGCACTCTGCCAAAATTTTTACAAAAATTATTAATACTTCAAATGTGTTATCTGGTTTCACTTCAGTTAAAAAAAACTTTTTAACACCTGTAAAAAGAAGTAAGAAAAGGTTTAAAATCCCTTGTAGTATATTTAATGGGTTATTGGTAGACGAAATTTGGTAATTCATTAGGTATACTACGGGATCATGTTATGCCTTACATAGGGGTAGGGTGTGACATTCGAGGCAGGGTATCTTCACAAAAATTCTAGCCCTATGTCTTAAGTTTTGTTTCTAATTGGTTTCACACCAATTGGAGTTGTGTAGCTTAAGTTATGGGCTTCCAAACACACTGAATTCAGTGTGCAAAATTCTGCCCTAAGTTCAATTTTTCATTTCTTCAATTACTTCCATTAACCAACCTCAATTCATATTTAATTCACTCAAAATGACTATAATTGTGACACCCCTTACCCGTGTACAGTATACCCGAGTAAGTAATGCCACACGGTGTACCGGCACACTCTAATATTCCTTAATTAATTTATATCATGCTTTTGAATATAACTTGTAAAATATAACTCATTTAAGTCATTTATTAAAATCATAATTTATTTGAGGTTCCGTAAATTTTAAAGAAAATCCGGCAGAGTACCGGCTAAAAATGGAGAAAACAGTTCTTCGGAACCTGTTAAAAACACTTCCAATATCATCACAAAGCTCAATATCAAGATCTCAACATTTTTTTTCAATTTCAGGTCTCAATAACCTTTTCATTTCTCAAACATCCATTTCTCAGGGTTCTCATATATAAACAATAATTAAATACTCAAATTATTTCCATACATAACCATAAATCTTTATTATTTACATGAACCTCAAAATACATTACATAAATCCCAAATACATATGAGAAAACAAATATTTAATTACAAAATGACAAAATGACATCTAATGTCCTACCAATGCACTGCAGGTGATGAGGTGACACGGACATCGTGCAGAATCGCAGGATGGACTCACCTGCGGTCTCACTGGGCTCACGATCTGTATCTCCAAGACTCCACGTGGCAAAGCAACGCGCTAAGCAATAATGCTTAGTGGTGCAATAATATAATAAAAGAAAATAGCAAGAAATTAAATGTGTAGTGAATGTATATGTTTCATTTGCTTGGTATTTGTATATTATTTACTTTGTCCACTTTTATTCATTTGGTTGCCCCTAGTAACCTACACTAGACGCATCGGGCTGATAACGGTAAACCGCACTGGGTATCTAGTACCTCGGGCCGTCACACCATCGGTCACATATGCATCTCCCGGCAGGTAAATGCAATGCCTACCAAGTCAGAATAATCTCAGGCACAAGGCCAAATCTCAATGCAAAGTCAGAATGGCTAAAAGCCATATAATCACAGAATGGCATATTGCCATATGCAGTACTGCTAACTGAACCCTATTGGCATGCCAAACTATCCAAACCAATCATGTTAGGTATACTAGGCCATTTGAAACTTTTAAATTCTTCAATTTGTGCATTTCAAGTTTTGGTGTCACTATTCACCGCTTTGGTCAACAAAAATGTTGACTTTTGGATAGAAAATATGTACATTGACTTTGGCACTCCCAAAATACCACATTTTACATTTAAAACTTGTTAGAATTGGTCACCATTACCATTTCTAACTTAAAACCAAGAGGGCAGAAAATTTTAGTTTTTGAGACCCAACTTCACTGTTCCATTGGACACTGTTATAGTGAGAATTTGAAGAAATGGCAAACATGAAAGTTGTTCCTTATTTTGTCTAGTTGAATTTCCTTTTTTGAATCACTCCATTTGGAGTTTTGTAGCTCTAGATATGGTCCAAAAACCACAGCTGGCCGGATTTGCATTCTGCAGAAATTACCATATCTACAGTAACATGAACAGTGACTGCCACTGCCATTTGGGTTAGGTTCTGGCCATAATTTGGGGTAGGTTCCTTCATGAAAGTTGTTTTTCTATGTCTTAACTTGTTGCTGTAAAACTTTCAGGTCAATTTACCAAATCTACAGTGAGTTATCGCCAAATGAACAGTTACTATTCATTTGGTCAATTCTGCAGGGGCTGTTGCAGAGTGTCCGGATTGGGGCCAAGTTTTGGTCCTCTTGCTTTGGTCTTTTGGGCATGGTTTCTTCAGCAAAAATGTGCCATTATAAGCCTAGTTTCATGTCCAATTGGCCAAACACCAATTGGACCAACACAGCCAAAGTTATGGCAGTGCAAGTGGACTGAATTTTCAGTCCTTCTGCTGCTGTCCTAGGGCAGCCTGCAACTTCACTTTGCAATCCTATTTTTCAGTCCATTTGATGGTCAACTTACCTAAAATGGTCACTAATTGACCATTAAAATGTGCTCTAACAATTTCCTAAGCCAAGTCAATTTTTCACCCTCAAAACCCTAGTTTCCATTCCAATTTACCCATGCACCTTGGTTAAGCACACTAAATCATTATCTATGTAGATATATAGCTTAAACATAATCTCCAATTCATTCTAAGTCCATTAAAATCATCAAGACACTCCATTATTGTTCCCTCATTAGGGCTGCCGAAATTCAAGGCATGCATAAACATAAATTTCATTTATTTAAGTTACAAATTCTTGCTCACTTTAAGGCTTTAACATGGAATAAAGGAGATTTAAGTATATATATGCACTAACCTTGAATAGGGCAGATTTTTCCCACTTAAAACTTCACTTTCCTTCACTTTCTAGGCTGCCAAACACTTCCCCAAGAGGTGTGATTAAGTTTTAATGAAGGGGTTTAGGGTTTAGTGGTGGAAACAAAGGAGAAAGGGAGCTTGGGAAGTGAGGTTTAATGGAGGTTGAGAGAGAGAGAGATTTCGGCTGGAATTGGAGAAGAAGAAGGCAGCTGCAATTTAATTATTTTGGTCTTCATTTTGTCTCTTTTAAGTATTTAAGAAAGTTTATTAGCTTGTGATTGGTTGGTGAGTTTTAAATGACATCACAATGATGTCATAAATAAGCTTTTCTTTGATTTTTCTTTTCTTTTCATCACTACTCAATTTCAATTTAATTTTTAGTAATGTTTATTCATATTTTATGTCATATTAATTATTTACTCAACTGGACAAGTCGGCCAAAAATCACCTCTGAAGGCGAAATGACCAAAATGCCCTCCGTTTGGCTTAACGGGTCAAAATTGTCTGTACCGATTGAAAAATTTTTCTAGGTATTTTCTTGGCATTCTAATGCCATGGGAACCTCAATAACCCTTCTCTGGAGTCCCAAAAATTATTTTCTAATTTTTCCCCCGGGTCTAGGGCTCCTCGTTGCGAGAACCGCAACTTCCCTCTGGTTTACCCCTCGCTAGGGCACCGGCTCATTTAACTTGGTTGTATTTTATTTCTAAAATTTTTACTAAATTTTTCTTATTAATATTTGAGTTAATTATGATTCCCGAATTTAATTTAAATATTTTTCTGGACATTCTAGCTGTCCGGACCGACACCGGTCACCGGAACAGTAGAATGTACGGAGTTGTTACCGAGAGGGTGTTACAACTCTTCCCCTCTAATTTAAATTTCGTCCTCAAAATTTACCTGATGCAAACAGTTGAGGGAATTGTTGCCTCATCGTTTCTTCACTTTCCCAAGTTGCCTCCTCGGTGTTGTGGTGCCTCCAAAGCACTTTCACCAGTGGAATCTGCTTGTTCCTCAACTCTTTTACTTCCTGAGCTAGGACTCGTAGAGGTTCTTCTTCATATGTCAAATCCAGTTGTATTTCAATTTCTTCTCTGGAGATGACATGTGAAGGGTCTGAGCGGTATCTTCTGAGCATGGATACGTGGAACACATTGTGGATCTTGTCCAGCTCTGGTGGTAAAGCTAGCCTATAGGCCACTGGACCCACACGTTCAATGACTTCATATGGGCCAATGAACCTAGGGCTTAACTTACCTTTCCTTCCAAACCTCAATACTTTCTTCCATGGTGACACCTTGAGGAACACCTTGTCGCCAACCACATATTCTATTTCTTTTCTCTTCAGGTCGGCATAAGATTTCTGTCTGTCTGAGGCAACTTTCAGATTGGCTTTGATTATCTTTACCTTCTCCTCAGTCTGTTTCACCAGGTCTGGCCCTACCAGTTTATCTTCACCCAATTCACCCAAAGACACTGAGTTCTACATTTTCTCCCATACAGTGCTTCATATGGGGCCATTTGGATACTAGCTTGGTAGCTATTGTTGTATGCAAATTCTGCCAGTGGGAGGTATCTATCCCAATTTCCCTCAAACTCAATGACACAACTCCTCAGCATATCCTCAAGGACCTGGATTACTCTTTCAGATTGCCCATCCGTCTGAGGATGGAAAGCTGTGCTGAAATGGAGTTGTGTACCCAAGGATTCATGCAACTTCTTCCAGAATCTCGATGTAAACCTTGGGTCTCGATCAGATATGATGGAAAGTGGAATTCCATGCAGTCTAACTATCTCACTGATATACAATTCTGCTAACTTCTCCAGTGAGTAGTCAGTCCTAACTGGCAGAAAGTGTGCTGACTTTGTCAATCTATCAACTATCACCCATGCTGCATCATGTTTCTTCCGGGTGAGAGGTAGACCACTTACAAAATCCATGGTGACCCGATCCCATTTCCATTCAGGTATGCGTATAGGCTGTAGCAAACCTGATGGAACTTGATGTTCTGCTTTGACTTGCTGACATGTCAAGCATTTAGTCACATAGTCAGCTATGTCTTTCTTCATACCAGGCCACCAATATCAAGCTTCGTGTCATGATACATCTTTGTACTTCCTGGGTGCATAGCATATACACTGGTGTGTGCCTCTTTTAGAATACTAGCTTTCAATTCCCCATCATCTGGTACACACAGTCTTCCTTTGTAATACAGACACCCATCTGCTTTCACCTCATAATCAGTTGCTTTTCCCTCTGAGATTTTGCTCATAATAGCCATTAGCTTCTCATCTGCCTTTTGCCCATCTAAAATCTGCTGTAGCAGGTTTGGCCTCACTTGCAACTCAGCCAAAATAGCTCCATCTCGAATCAAAGTTAGACGGGCATTCAATGATCTCAAAGCTGTCATGGATTTTCTGCTCAAAGCATCAGCAACTACATTTGCCTTCCCAGGATGGTAGTCAATTACACAATCATAGTCCTTCAAGAACTCAATCCATCGCTTCTGTCTAAGGTTGAGCTCTTTCTGGGTTGGCAAGTATTTCAAGCTTTTGTGGTCTGTGTAAATATAGCACTTTTCACCATACAAGTAATGCCTCCATATCTTCAAGCATAAGATAATTGCTGCAAGCTCTAAATCATGGGTAGGGTAATTCTGTTCATGTGGCCTTAGCTGCCTGGAAGCATAGGCGACCACCTTCCCCTCTTGCATCAATACACACCCTAGCCCATTATGTGAGGCATCACTGTAGACCACAAAGTCTTTTCCTGACACTGGCTGTGTTAACACTGGTGCCTCTGTCAACAAAGCCTTCAACTTCTCAAAACTGGTCTGACACTTGTCATTCCAACAATCGACATTCTTGTGTAACAACTTGGTCATTGGAGCAGCTATTAGGGAAAATCCCTTCACAAATCTTCTGTAATACCCAGCTAGCCCCAAGAAGCTTCTGACCTCAGTTGTATTCCTGGGAGGCTTCCATTCCATCACTGCTTCTATTTTCTTGGGATCCACCCTAATCCCATCAGCTGACACTATGTGTCCAAGGAATGCAATCTCATTCAGCCAAAAGTCACACTTGGACAACTTAGCATACAGCTTCTTTTCTCTCAGGGTTTGCAGAACAATCCTCATATGCTCATCAAGTCGGCCAAAAATCACCTCTGAAGGCGAAATGACCAAAATGCCCTCCGTTTGGCTTAACGGGTCAAAATTGTCTGTACCGATTGAAAAATTTTTCTAGGTATTTTCTTGGCATTCTAATGCCATGGGAACCTCAATAACCCTTCTTTGGAGTCCCAAAAATTATTTTCTAATTTTTCCCTGTCTAGGGCTCCTCGCTATAGAACCGCAACTTCCTCTCAGTTTACCCTCGCTAAGGCACCTACTGCTTAACTTGGTTGTATTTTATTTCTAAAATTTTTACTAAATTTTTCTTATTAATATTTGAGTTAATTATGATTCTCGACTTTAATTTAAATATTTTTTCGACGTTCTAGGTCCGACCGACACCTGAATAAAGAGAATGTACGGAGTTGTTACCGGGAGGGTGTTACAATAATTTAGCATTGACACATCAATGGCACTTTCTAGCACAAAACCCACAATTTTCAAACACCAAAGTTTGCAATTTTCCCCAATCCTACCATTTCATTACTTCCATTCATCAACCCAATGTCAATTCAAACTAAATAAACCTCAAATGATCATAATTTAACACTATACACACCAATTTCACTCTCTAGCACCAAAGCTCTAATTTTTCCATGAACCCTAATCTCCCATAATTAAATTTATAGACATTTCATGCAATTTCTTTACCCCAATTATGTATACTACTTCAACTAAGCTTAATCTCATCATCAATTTCATTCAAAGACATCAAACCCTAAATTTGCTCCAATTTGGCCAAAACCCTAGTTTAGATTTCATACATGTTTTCTTTCATACTTTCTCATGTAAATTCATCACACCCAAACTTGATTCAAAGCATATTTGGTTAATCAAGCATGAAAGAGAGAGCTTACTTCACTTAATGATTTTTCCCACTTCCAATCTCTTTCAAATCTTGTTCTTCTTGTCTCTTATTTCCCCTTGCTTTTAATCTCTAAATCTGTCACACCCTACCCCTCTGTAAGGCGTAACATGATCCCATAGTATACCTAATGAATTACCAACTTCGCTACAAGGGATTTTCAAAACTTTTCTTACTTCTTTTACAGTGGTGAGCACTATTTACAGGTGTTAAAAAACTTTTTGAACTGAAGTGAATTAGCTAACACATTTTGATTATTAGTAATTTCTGTAAAAATTTTGGCAGAGTGCCCTCTATTTTTTGGATAAAACAGTTCTTCAAAAACCTGTAAAAAGCACTTCAATATTTTCCTCAATCTCAAACTCCAACAAAATTCAACACAATATGTTTTTCAACTCAATCCACAATAATTTTTCAAAGGTTGAGATAAAAAAATACAGTACAAATTTTTCAAGCCAAAATATCTCATAATTTACTTTACAACTTCAATGTACAATTTTAATTTACAACTGCATAAAACCAAGAACAATATGTACATACAGTGGTCATACATTACAGTACAAAATGCAAAAGTGGTATACTCGTTATACCCGATAATCTCTCGCTGGATGTACTAGCAGCCTAATCTGCTGCCCTGTCCGTCTGTCTACCTGCGACAGCAATGAAAAGCTATCGCTGAGACAATATCTCAGTGGTGCACAACATTAACCGAATACAACTTTAAATCACAATTCATAAATCATATAAATGATGGATACGTAAAATCATAATTAAATTCAAGACAATTAATGTCATAAGGAATTTAACACAATATCACAATAAATCTCAGAGATCAAAACATAGTTAACCTCAAAAGACAGTGAATGTCAATAAGAGTTTAAATTCATTTCACAATCTCACAATACATATCAATAAATCACACACAGCTTGATCATGTTCCAAAAGTTCAATTCATCCCAAAAGTCGATGGCTAACGAGGAATAACATAGCTAGCTACCAAAAATATGAGTACTCATTCGATTCGTCCTCAACAGGCATACACCTCAACACTTTAGCCAGAGAGGGAATTCAATTCGTCCCACTAGACAAGCTAGTGAGGAATACAATCAATATACATGATAGCTGTGGTTTCAAATCATTTCCAATGCTTTTCAATCAATAAGTATCCATCAATATCATTCAAACAATTTTTCACAGTTTCAAACCATTTACAATGCTTTTCAAGCAACAAGTATCCATTCAAACACATTTCCACAATTTAAAACAATAATGTACAAATAGTCATAATTCATTTCAATTGAAAAAATTCAAAAGAAATAGCTGTTGTGCACAAACCTCTGATAACTGTCTCCTGGTCTGGACTCAGTGTTTCCTTCCCTTTTCCTGAGTCTTTGCTAACTGAGAAACACAATTTGAAGTGTTTCAATACTTATTTAAATTGTCTCTAACGATAATGCTTTATAATTAATTCACTAAATTCTATTATTTGCTTAATCAACCTAATATATCAACCCTCAATGCATTCTAGGTAAATTAGGTTTTAGTGTTACTAACATGTCACATTCGATAGTCTTTTAGGGTTGGTACATGTTACCAAGTTCATTTCCGTGTATACTACATTTTCTTGCAATTTGCTGGATTCCGGGATACTAGTTTGACCTAGCCGGATGACCTAGTTCCCTCGATTTTCGGGCTTCAGTCAAAATTACAAACTTGTAGATCTATGTCTTATGGAACGCGGGGAAAAATTTCAGGTCATTCTGAGTTATGTAGACCAAGTTATGGTCATTTTACTATCGCTGGTCAAATTGCACCAAAATTGGTCACTTTAGGTCATTTTAGGTTCGGCCAGTTTTTGGATCCGAACTTGTGCAAGATGTTTGACATGCTTATGGTCATTTCAGGGCTTTGGTGTCTCCATAAGACTTGTAGATATGGGTCTTAACTATTTATGGTCAAAATTTCAGGTCAATTGGACCTGTTTTGAGTGAGTTATGGCCTAAAAACTAACTGCTGCCCAAATGGTCAATTTTCAGGCCTTATTTGCACTTAATCTGGATTTGGTCATTTTTCAAGCTACCTTGCAAGCAGAATTTTGGCAAGCTTCCTTCATGAAAATTGGCACATTTTGTGCCTAGTTTCACCTCCAATTGGTCTCATACCAATTGGAGCCACACACTTAAGGTTCTAGGCCTAAAACACAAACTGCCTTATTGCATTTCCTTCATACACATCAAGGATCACTTTTAACACTCACCAAACTCAACATTCAAGCCAATTCTGGTTGTATCATAACCTAAACATAATTCACAATATATTATATTGCATTTCCTTCATACACATCAAGGATCACTTTTAACACTCACCAAACTCAACATTCAAGCCAATTCTGGTTGTATCATAACCTAAACATAATTCACAATATATTATAGGTCATTTTGGAAGCTTACAATTACATTCAATGTGCACGATTTGATACAGAACTTTTCAAACCAAATTTACAACAATTCAATCACCTAACCATAACACTTTTACATGTCCAACTTCACACCATCACACACATACCCAAACTGCCATAATAACCAACACAATTCAACATTAATATTCTATAATCTAAACATGAAATAACATCCTTATGGTTCACCAAACCAGGCTGCCATTTCATGCATTATATTCCCATAATTTCCAAGCATTCAAATTTCAATACACATTCACATATACTAAGTATACATCACCCAAATAATTTCCTACACAATATATATTTAATCAATCCTTTAATTCACCATTTACAAGAAAAAATAAATTATCTTCAAGGTGTTTCCATGGCTGCCAAAAGTACACTTCCCCCTTTAAACATCAAACCTCAAAATTTTCTCCATAAATCAAACACCCATAACATCCTTACAAACTTTAACAAAACAACAATAAAAAATACAAACTTACCTATTGTTGGGACTTGTTAAATCTTCACTAAACTCCCTTGATATTGGTATCTATTTCTTCCTTGTGAGGTGGGGATCAAAATTAATGAAGACAAGTAAACAAAATTTAGCTTGAAAATGGGTGTAAAGGGCCATGCATTTGGGCGGCCATGGGAGGGTTTGAAAGCTTCATTGCGGCATGGTGAGTGAATGGAAGAAGATGAAGATGTTAGTGGTACATCTGCCCAATTAATGGTTATTCAATCCCATAGTGCTCCACTCATGCTAGGATAATAATTTAATAAGTTTTAAGTGATAATTACTCCATTTACACTCCATTTTTATTATTTACATTAGGTACCACTAAATTAATTTTTCATTATATTTTCCAAGTGTAATATTATTTATTTTTAATGGATATTTAGGTCAAAAGACAACTCGGGGTGTCAAATGACCACAATGCCCCTGTTCGGGTTGCATTCCCAATTTTTTGGTAACACCGGATTTTGTCCGTTTTTCGATTTCTCACTTTTCTTTGTACTAATTATTTAATTTTCATTTAATATTTCTAATGGTATTTGTATTTCAATAGGTGTCTATTTAAGTCCTAAAAATATTTTCCAGGGTTCCCCACAGTCCAGGGCTAGCCAACGGTCCACACCGTGACTTCCCGGTGCGGTCACCCATCGCTAGGGTTCTCGGCTCGCTTAACTTGGTTACACTTCTTTGCTATTATTTTTCCTTTGTTTTTCTTGTATTTTCTTTTCTTGTATTTCATTATTTTATGTCTCCTCACTCATATCGAAGTGTAGTTCTAGACATCCTAGCTGTCCGGACAACACTAGTCTTTAGAACAGTAGAACGCACTACTGAACATAGGGGTGTTACAAAATCAAAGATTAATTTGATGTTCTCTACCAATTATATGGAAAACCCATGGAGGACAGGTGGGGAGATCATGGGTTGAGAGAGATTATAAGTGGAAGAGTGAAGAAAGAAGAAAGAAAAGAGAGGGAGAGGGAAAGAGTGTGGGCCGGCACCTAAGGGAAAAAAGAGAGGAATTGGCCTTTTAATTTTTCAGTGGAAATTTGTCTTATCTCACATATAATTATCCCCCAAAATTTATTTATTTAATTATAAATTTTAACTGTCATAATGTAATTAAGCTTAATCTTTTTATTTCATTTCTTTTCTTTTTATATTTACACTTTATTTTTCCCAAAATTTATTCATAATTCAATGTATTATTTTCATTTACTTAAATTGACATTTTGGTCAAAAAAATCAACTCTTAAAGTGAATTGACCAAAATGCCCCTTATCGGGTTATAATCCCTCTTTTACAATATACCCGGTGAGTCCTTATATTTTTGGGTCACTTGAATTTTTCTTGTGTCTATCTCAATTAATTTTCTATTTATTTTTTGTTCTTAAGGTGTCTTTGAATAGTACTAGTCACATACCAAAAATGGTACTATTCATAACTCGAAAGTTCGGGGTGTTACAATTCTCCCCTCCTTAAAAATAAATTTTATCCTCGAAATTTACCTAGTCTCAGTCTCTGAATAGCTGTGGGTGCTGTCTCCTCATGTCCTCCTCATGCTCTCATGTAGCCTCCTGGCCTGAATGATGGTTCCACAGCACTTTGACTAGAGGTATATGTTTGTTCCTCAGCTATTTTACCTCATATCATGGGCTCTTCATCATATGTCAGGTCTGGATTCACTTCAATCTCCTCTACTGGCAAAATGAGAGAGGGGTCTGATCTGTACCTCCTCAACATGGAGACATGGAAGACATTGTGAATCTTTTTCAACTCTAGAGGTAATGCAAGTCTATATGCCAATGGACCCACTCTTTCCAGAACCTTATATGGCCCAACAAAGCAAGGACTTAGTTCCCCTTTCTACCAAACCTCATGATCCTCTTCCATGGGGAAACTTTCAGGAACACCTTGTCACCCACACTGTACCGAATATCTCTTCTCTTTAGGTCAATGTAGGACTTTTGTCTATCCGTTATAACTTTGAGTCTGTTTCTAATGAGCTTAACCTTTTCTTTCATCTGCTGCACTAATTTTGGGCCAATCAACTTCCTCTTGCCCACTTCATCCCAACACAAGGGAGTTCTACACTTTCTGCCATAAAGTGCTTCATATGGAGGCATCCCGATGCTTGACTGATAACTGTTGTTGTAGGCAAATTCAATTAAAGGCAAATGTGTGTCCCAACTCCCTTCAAACTCGGTCACACAAGCCTGAACCATACCCTCCAAAATCTGAATGATCCTTTCAGATTAGCCGTCTGTCTGTGGATGGAATGTTGTACTAAAGTTCAATCTAGTTCCTATGGCTTTTTGGAGACTACCCTAGAATCTAGAAGTGAACCTTGGGTCTCTGTCCTACACAATAGACACTGGCACTCCATGTAACCTCACCACATCATCAATGTACAGTTTTGCCAATCTTTCTAGGCTGTAATCCATCCTCACTGGCAAAAAGTGTGCATACTTGGTCAATCTATCAAAAATAACCCAAACTGCATCATGATTCTTTTGTGTACATGGAAGTCCTATCACGAAATCCATAGTGATTCTTTCCCATTTTCACTCGAGAATTGGCAATGGCTATAGCAACCCTGTAGGCACTTGGTGTTCTACCTTTACTTGCTGACAAATTAGGCATTTGGCAACATATTCTGCAATGTCTTTCTTCATCCCTCTCCACCAATTGTGCTCTTTCATACTTCTGTACATTTTGGTTCCACCAGGGTACATGGCAAAAAGTGAATCATGTGCTTCCTTTAAATTGGTCTGCCTCAGTTCAACATTTTCAAGAATGCACATTCTACCCTTATATAACAACAAGCCCTCATCATTTACTAATAATTCTGGTTTCTTGCCATCCTGAGCCTCTTCTGTTAACTTCATATACTTATCATCCTTCTGTGCAACTGCTTTAATTTGTTCTGCCAGCATTGGCTTCACTTGCCAAGTAGCTACCATCTGCCCATCTTCATTAATCTCCAAATTAGCATGTAATGTCCTTAACTCATGCACCATGGACAATGGAGAAACCCTCAAACCAGCCATAGTTGTAACACCCTCCCTATACCAACTCCGTACATTCTACTGTTCCGGTGACCGGTGTCGGTCTGGACAGCTAGAACGTCCGGAAAAATATTTAAACTAAAGTCGGGAATCATAATTAACTCAAATATTAATAAGAAAAATTTAGTAAAAATTTTAGAAAATGAAATACAACCAAGTTAAATGAGCCGGTGCCCTAGCGATGGGTAACCAGAGGGAAGTTGCGGTTCTCGCAACGAGGAGCCCTAGACCCGGGAGAAAAATTATAAAATAATTTTTGGGACTCCAGAGAAGGGTTATTGAGGTTCCCATGGCATTAGAATGCTAAGAAAATACCTAGAAAAATTTTTCAATCGGTACAGACAATTTTGACCCGTTAAGCCGAACGGAGGGCATTTTGGTCATTTCGCCTTCAGAGGTGATTTTTGGCCGACTTGTGCAGTTGAGTAAATAATTAATATGACATAAAATATGAATAAACATTACTAGAAATTAAATTGAAGATGAGTAGTGGAGAAAAGAAAAGAAAATGAATGAAAATGGGACTTATGACATCACCATGATGCAATTAAAACCTCTTCCACCAATCACCTTTCACCAAATACACTTAAAACACAAAAAAGGCTGAAAATGAAATTAAAAATCTGCACATCTTCTTCCACAAAGAGCTTAGCCGAAAATCTCTCATCTCTCTCTATGAAAATTTTCTTTCTTCTCTCTTTCTTTCCCATGAATTCTCACCATTAAAACCTAAATTGCCTTCATTAAAAATTGTCTACACCTCTTGGGGAAGTGTTTGGTTACTAAGAAAAGTTAAGAAAGTAAAGGAAAATTTCAGATTTGATGAGAAAAAATTCTGCTCACTAAGAGGTTAGTGCTATCCTTTCACTCTCACTCCTTTAATCCTTGTTAGAGCATCATTTTAAGTTAAGAAATTGTAAGAATTGAAGTAAATTACATGTGTTAGGGCATCTTCAATTTTTGGCAGCCCTAAGGAAGGATGAGGCTGATTGTTTTAATGAATTTAGAATGGATAGAAATGATGTTTAAGGTATGAATATGCATGGATGTTAAACTAGTGTGCTAATTGAGGTTTATGGGTAATTTAAATTGGACATTAGGGTTTTGAGAAGTGAAACTTGGATTTAGCTTATGAAATTGTGAAAGAACATTATAAGGGTCAATTAGTGACCATTTTAGGCATGTTGACCATGAATTGGACTGAAAAATAGTATAGCCAAGTGAATGTGTAGGCTGCCTTATTAGTGCAGCAGAGTGACTGAAATTTCAGTCCACTTGCACAGCCATAACTTTGGCTGTGTAGGTCCAATTGATGTTTGGCCAATTGGACATGAAACTAGGCTTATAATGGCACATTTTTTCTGAAGAAACCATGCCCAAAAGACCAAAGCAAGAGGACCAAAACTTGGCCCCAATCCGAACACACTGCAACAGCCCCTGCAGAATTGACCAAATGAACAGTAACTGTTCATTTGGCCATAACTCACTGTAGATTAGGTCAATTGACCTGAAAGTTTTACAGCAACAAGTTAAGACATATACAAACAACTTTCATGAAGAAACCTACCCCAAATTATGGCCAGAACCTAACCTAAATGGCAGTGGCAGTCACTGTTCATGTTACTGTAGATATGGTAATTTCTGCAGAATGGAAATCCGGCCAGCTGTGGTTTTTGGACCATATCTGGAGCTACAAAACTCCAAATGGAGTGATTCAAAAAAATAAATTCAACTAGACAAAATAAGGAACAACTTTCATGTTTGCCATTTCTTCAAATTTCCACTGTAACAGTTCCAAATGGAACAGTAAAGTTATGGTACAAAATCTGAAAAATCTGCTCCTTTTGTTTAATGCTTAGAAATGGTATTAACGCTCGATGCCAATAAGTTTTAAATACAAAATGTGGTATGTTGGGAGTGCCAAAACCAATGTACCTAATTTCTACCTAAAAGTCAACATTTTAGTTGACCATAGAGGTGAATAGTAACACCAAAACTTGAAATTCAAAGATTGAAGAATTTTAAAGTATCGAATGCCCTAGTATACCTAACAAGATTGGTTTGGATAGTTTGGCATGCCAATAAGGTTCAGTTAGCAGTACTACACATGGCGATATGCCATTCTATGATTTCATGGCTTTTAGCCATTCTGACTTTGCATTGAGATTTGGCCTTGTGCCTGAAATTATTTACAGCTTGGTAGCTGTTCTGTTGCACACCGGGAGATGCATATGTGACCGATGGTGTGACGGCCCGAGGTACTAGATACCCAGTGCCAATTTACCCGTTATCCAGTCCAGTCGTCTAGTGTAGGTTACTTGGGCAACCAAATGAATGAAAGTGAACAAAGTTACTGAATTAATGTATATATAACCATACTAAACAAATGAATCGTACACATTCACTATATATTTGTTTTCTTGCTATTTTCTTTTATTTTATTATTGCACCACTAAGCATTATTGCTTAGCGCGTTGCTTTTGCCACGCGTAGGTACTGGAGATTCCGATCGTGAGCCCAGTAGACCACAAACTGGGTGAGTCCATCCTGCAGTTCTGCACAGTGTCCGTGTCACCTCGTCACCTGCAGTGCATTGGTAGGACACTAGATGTCATTTTGTCATTTTGTAATTAATTTTTATTTTCTCATATGTATTTGGGATTTATGTAATGTATTTTGAGGTTCCTGTAAATAATAAAGATTTATGGTTATGTATGGAAGTAATTTGAGTATTTATTTGTTGTTTATATATGAGAACCCTGAGAAAGGGATGTTTGAGAAATGAAAAGGTTGTTGAGACCTGAAATTGAAAAATTGTTAAGATCTTGATATTGAGTTTAGTGATGATATTGGAGTTGAGAATGAATGAATTTGTTATTGGAAGTGTTTTTAACAGGTTCCGAAGAACTGTTTTCTCCATTTTTAGCCAGATTCACTGATTTTCTATAAAATTTCCGGAACCTCAAATAAATAAAAATTTTGCTAAATGGCTTAAATAAAGTATGTTTCATAAATTATATCCAAAAAGCATGATATAAATTAATTAAGGTATATTAGAGTGTGCCGGTACACCGTGTGGCATTACTTACTCGGGTATACTGTACACGGGTAAGGGGTGTCACAATAGTCTTGTGACTTAAAGCATCAGCTACAATATTAGCTTTTCCAGGCTAATAGTCTAAACAATCATAATCGTTTATCAGCTCTAACCATCTCCACTGCCTCAAATTTAACTCCTTTTGTGTGCCTAAGTACTTCAAACTTTTATGATCTGTGTATATATTGAAGGAACGGAAGCATGAAAAACACAAGTTTATACCATTGAATTCAAAAATTTTCACCTAGGGTCACATGCATCATGCAAGATTTATTTGTATCTATTTGATTTCAATGATAAACAACATATTAAAATACTTTTAATATGTTTTTGGATTTTTATTTGTCATTTAAGATTTTAAAATTAATCAGATTAATTTTAGAACCCTAAATTAAATCAAGAACAAATACACTACCTCTTGATGCACTGCAGTGTATTTGTGCCTTTGAGATGCGTCTTCAGGACACCAGATGTTGTCCCTCTAGCTTGTCCACACCAAGAACACCTATGGCAGCCCTTGAACAGCTTCTAAAGCTTTTTCTATTATTTAGAAAATCAAGTTCTGCCTTTTAAGAGATTAACAGGACACTAGAAACAATTTCTAGTATTTTTAATTCAAGAGATTGTTTGCTAATCTCTTGGAATAGATGAGAGATGAAGAAGAAGAGAGGGAGAGCTTCAAAGTGGTGCACAAAGGAGGAGCAACTGCTGGTTGTGTTATTTTTTTTTCATAACAACACTTATATAGCTAGGTCAACACATTAAACCCTTGCCACATGTCACCATCTGATTGGTTCTAGGTTTAATTGACCCAATCACATTGTGCCAAGTGTCAAACCTATATTTAATCTTAATTTTAATCATCTTACATGATTAAAAGACATTTGGCAAGCTTATGTTGTCACACCCTACCCCTCTGTAAGGCATGACATAATCCCGTAGTATACCTAATGAATTACTAACTTCGTCTACTGATAACCCATTAAATACACTACAAGGGATTTTAAAACTTTTCTTACTTCTTTTACAGTGGTGAGCACTATTTACAGGTGTTAAAAACTTTTTTGAACTAAAGTGAAACAACTAACACATTTGGATTATTAGTAATTTCTGTAAAAATTTTGCCGGAGTTCCATCTGTATTTTGAATAAAATAGTTCTTAAAAAACCTGTAAAAAGCACTTCAAATATATTTCTTAATCTCAAACCACAATAATTTTTCAATATTTCCAAAGGCTGAGATAAAAGAAATATAGTACAAATTTTATAAGTCAAAATAACTCATAATTTATTTTACAACTTCAAGGTACAAATTTAATTTACAACTGCTCAAAACCAAGAACATTATATACATACAGTGAACATACATTACAATAAAAAATGCAAAATATGGTATACTCAATATACCCAATGATCTTTCAGTGTAGTACTAGCAACCTAATCACGCTCACATCATTTCCTACTCATGATAAAGAATGAAAAGCTATCACTAAATAAAATTTACTCAGTGGTGCACAATAACAATTTGAAATGCTATACATAAATCTTTTATTGACAATTCACAAATCAAATAGTTCACAATTCCATTTTACAATTTACAAAGTTCATATAACACAAATTTGATCAAATAACTGAATAATACAGTTTTGCCAATCAATAATACCATTTGATCAAATAACTGAATAATACAGTTTTGCCAATCAATAATACAATTTGATCAAATAACTGAATAATACAATTTTGCCAATCAATAACACAGTTTGATCAAATAACTGAACAATACAATTTTGCCAATTAATAACACAATTTGAATGCTGCATAATTACATTTCACAAATTATCAAAGCTCGTTATAGAAAAATTTTGGGTCAAATAATTTAATAAACACAGTGTTGCCAATTCATACACAACTTAAGCCATGACACAAAATTTTCGATCAATGCCGTGTTGTACACCATGACAAAGCAATCTACAACCCCACTAATCGAAATCAATGACAAAGCAATCTACAACCTCAAGGTGTCGCCATGGAAGAAGGTACTGAGATTTGGAAGAAAAGGTAAGTTAAGCCCTAGGTTCATTGGCCCATATGAAGTCATTAAACGTGTGGGTCCAGTGGCCTACAGGCTAGCTTTACCACCAGAGCTGGACAAGATCCACAATGTGTTCCACGTATCTATGCTAAGAAGATACCACTCAGATCCTTCACATGTCATCTCTATGGAAGAAATTGAAGTATAACTAGATTTGACATATGAAGAAGAACCCATACGGATCCTGGCTCGAGAAGTGAAAGAGTTGAGGAATAAGCAGATTCCACTGGTGAAAGTGCTTTGGAGGCACTACAACATCGAGGAGGCAACAGTTCCCTCAACTGTTTGCATCAGGTAAATTTCGAGGACGAAATTCAAATTAGAGGGTTGTAATACCCTCCCTGTAGCAACTCCGCACATTCTACTATTCCGATGACCAGTGTCTGTCCGGACAGCTAGAACATCCGAAAAAATATTTAAACTAAAGTGAGGAACCATAATTAACTCAAATATTAATAAGAAAAATTTAGGAAAAATTTTAGAAATAAAATACAATCAAGTTAAATGAGCCGGTGCCCTAACGATGGGTAACCTAGTGGGAAGTTGCGGTTCTCATAACTAGGAGCCCTAGACCCAAGGGAAAATTCATAAAATAATTTTTGAGACTCTAGAGAAGAGTCATTGAGGTTTCTATGGCATTAGAATGCCAAGGAAACGCTTAGAAAAATTTTTCAATCGATACAGACAATTTTGGCTCAATAAGCCAAACGGAGGGCATTTTGGTCATTTTATCTTCAGAGATGATTTTTAGCCGACTTGTTCAGTTAAGTAAATAATTATTATAACATAAAATATGAATAAATATTGCTAAAAATTGAATTGAAAATGAGTAGAAAAGAAAAAGAAAAGAAAATGGAATAAATGAGAATTTTGACACCATTATGATGTCATTAAAACCCCAATGACCAATCATATTGTGACACATGTCCTTAACCCATTTAAAATCAATAAAATGGGCAGAAAATGAAAGAAAAACCCAGCTTTCTTCTTCTTCCCATTTCCAGCCGTGAACCATTTCTTCCTCCATTAAAATTCCTTTCATTTTCTCTCTTCCAAACCTTGAATTCTCACCACTAAACCTTAAGTTCTCTTCATTAAAAATTATCCTTACCTCTTGGGAAGGTGTTTGGCTGCAAAGAAAGCCAAATAAAGTGAAGGAATTTTGAGTGGAAAATTTTTTCTCACAAGGTTAGTGCCAATTTCTTCTAAAAATTTTGTGTATGGCTGCCATTGAACATGATTTTGGTGTTGAAATTCATGGATTGTATGTGTATAAAAATTTTAGTTGTTGGAGTTAGGGTTTGAGGCACAAAACTTGGATTTTGTTCATGTGTTGGTGAATGAAAGTTTAAATGGTCAATTAGTAACCATTTGGCTGTGTATGATGAGGAATTGAAGTGAGTTGAGGCTTGGCATTTTTGTATGGGTGAGCTGCCTTGGCTGACCTGCAGGACTAAGCATGAGTCCGGTAGGTTTGGGCAGCTATAAATGGAGTTGTAGAGGTTCAATTGGTGCAAGACTAATTGGACATGAAACTAGACACATAATGGCACAACTTTGGTGAAGAAACCTTGCCCAGAAAACCAAACTAAGTTAACCTAAAAATTGCCCTAATCCAAGTGACCTGTAGTCTACCTGGGCAAAATGACCAAATAAATAGTATTTATTTATTTGGTCATAACTCAGTGTAGAGAGGTCCAATTGACCTGAAATTTTACCAGAAGAAAGCTGAGACATAGACCTAAAACTTTCATGAAGAACACAAATCCAAATTCTGACCATAACCTAGTCAAATTGCCAACCAAACTTAGGTTACCAAATCTGGCAGAACCAGTTTTGCCCAGAATTTTGGATTCTGTCCAATCCGGCTAGTTATGGTATTTAGGCCATAACTTGAGCTACAAAACTCCAAATGGAGTGATTCAAAAAAGGAAATGTAATTAGACAAAATAAGAAACAACTTTCATGAAGACAATTTTGCCAAATTCCTACTATAAAAATGACCAATGGAACAGTAAACACAAGGCTTGAAATCTGAAAATTTTGAACAACTAACACTAAGTTTAGAAATGGTATTGGCAACCAATACCAACAATTTTAGAATGCAAAATGTGGTATGTTGGGAGTATTAGAACCAATGTACCTATTGTCTATGCAAAAGTCAACATTTTAGTTGACTAATGAAATGAATAGTAACCCCTAAACTTAAATTTCAAGAATTGTAAAGTTTAAAAGTGTAACATGCCCTAGTACACCTAGTAAGATTGGTTTGGATAGGTTGGCATGCCAATAGGGTTCAGTTAGCGATCGCACATGGCATTATGCCATTCGTGATTTCAAGGCTTTTAGCCATTCGACATTGTGTTAAGACTTGGCCTTGTGCTAATGTTATTACACTTATTAGTCGCTGTTGCACACCGGGAGATACATATGTGACCGATGCTGTGACGGCCCGAGGTACTTGATACCCAGTGCTAGTTTACCCGTTTATCCAGTCCAGTCGTCCAGTATAGGTTACTTGGGCAACCAAAAATGAAAGTGGATAAATTTAATGAAATTATGAATATAACAAGTACATAATAAATAAGATTACCAATAATGATCGAAAAATGGTCTACATAAAACATCAGAACATGCACTGCATATTTATTTTTTGTTATTTCTTTTTATTTTATTATTGGCACCACTAAGCATTATTTCTTAGCGCGTTGCTTTTTGCCACGCGTAGGTTCTGGAGAGACTGATCGAGAGCCCAGTAGACCACAGACTGGGTGAGACCATCTGCAGCTCTGCATAGTGTCCATGTCACCTCACCGTCATCAGTACATTGGTAGGACCCTAGGTTTATTTTGATATTTTGTAATTAATTTTTACTTTCTCATGTGCAATTGAAACTCATGTAATGTATTTTGGTATTAATGTAAATAGTGAGAATTGTGTTTATGAATGAAAAAAATTGATGACTTGTATATGAATATCATATGAAATGAATGATTGAGAAATGAAAATGTTGTTAAAAAATATTGAGATTTTGATGATGAAATGGAGTTTGGGATTGATTGAGAATTTTGGAAGTGTTTTTCACAGGTTCCGAAGAACTGTTTTCTTCATTTTTAGCCGGTACTCTGCCGGATTTTCTTTAAAATTTTCGAAATCTCAAATAAATTATAATTTCAATAAATGACTTAAATGAATTATATTTCATAAATTGTACTTCATAACTATGAAAAAAATAAATTAGGAAGAATAAAAAAAAATGATTGAATTAAAATAGGGTGTTCCGATACACTGCGTGGCATATCTTGCTCGGCTACACTGTAGACGGGTAAGGGGTGTCACAATTAGGCTTCAAGTTCTCCATACGAAATGTTCTACTATGTTTTAAGTTTCTATTGGTTCAAGAATCACCTAAATCAGAGTTTTCTAGAGAGAGTTATAGCCTTGTAAAATTTACTATTTATATGGTCAATTTGCAGATTTCCAGATTTTCTTCAGATTTGGTGACTCAACTTTGTTTAGAAATTTGATTGGGTTAAGTCCATAATTTGGCCTTAAGTTCTTCATATGAAATGTTCTAATATGTTTTATGTTTCTATTGATTCAAGAATCACCTAAATTAGAGTTTTCTAGAGAGAGTTATGGCTATGCAATGTTTACTGTTCACGTGCCTAATTCTGTAGGTTCCATAATTTTATCTCCAAGTTCAAGCCAAGTTTTAGGCAATTTCTAGTCAGTTTCTGGGTTGGATCTCTTCATGAAAATTCTAGCCCTATGTCTTATTTTAATTTCCAAGTGGTTTCACACCAATTGGAGTTGTGTAGCTCAATTTATGGGCTATCAAACACACTGAACTCAGTGTGCAAATATTCTGCGCTAGGTTCAAATTTTCATTTCTTCAAATACTCCCACTAACCAACCTCAATTCACATTTAATTCACCCCAAATAACTATAATTCAGCATTGACACATCCATAGCACTCATAACACAAAAACCCCTAATTTTCCAACGCCCAAGTTTGCAATTTTCCCTAATCCATGCCATTCTATTACTTCCATTCATAAACCCAATGTCAATTCAAACTAAAGAAACCTTAAATGACCATAATTTAACACTACACACACCAATTTCACTCTCTAGCACCAAAGCTCCAATTTTTCCATGAACCATATGTTAGTAGTATGCCCTAGAGCATATTATTTAGTATGTATCTTGTACATATTTTTATTAATAAAAGGCATTTCCACTTTTCCGTTTACATAATATATTTATGTGTAATAGAAAAGGTCCATTGATATTTTGTTAGAAATATTATTCTTAAGTTGTTAAGAATATGAGTGATAATATTTCTAGCACAAAGTATCATAAATAGGTTCACAATTGAGGATACTTCATAATAAGGACATGACTTATCCAGAAAGATTGTATTCATGTTTGTTCCCAAGTTATTTATATGAGATATAAATAAGATGGAATGGTGAGTCTCATGCCATATAACAAACATGATAGGCACTTATAAATGATAAGTAGGCCGAACCAGTGACACTTATGACAAGCACATGGAGTTTACTCTTGTCAATGTTCTGTCATAAATCATATCAGTGCATATAATCTTTAGACCTGAGATAGCACTGTTATCTTGTATATAGGTAGTTTGAGTTTGATACTGCTTTCATACTTATACTATGTATGGGTATATAGGCATGTGTTGGCTCCTACTAGTTATATATGGAGGTAGGTGTTGATCAAGATAAAATCTGTTCCTCTAAGTAAATAGAGATAAAATCCTATGTTCATTTAATTGTTCTTGATGTTTCAAGTTCCTGGCCAGGACAGATAGATTTATTCAAAAAAGAGTTTCTGATAAGAAAATCTTTTTAATCAAGAACTGGAATTAAAAGAGAACATAATATTCATAGCAAATGGAGTTTGACATAAACCATGACTCAAATTGAGTTAGGATTTTGTAACAGAGAGATTCTAGTGCATGGTAACATATGATTATAGGTTCATTTAAGGTAAACCTTATTACTAATTGGGTGGCCATGGCATGCTATGCTAGGTGTTAACCATGGTCTATGAGGTGCACAAAATGATTTAGAGAAATCATTTATAGTAAGAAACAGTTCTGATGATATTAAGAGTTGATATCATGTCTCATTTCCAATTAGTGATGAGCCTAGTAAGTCACACACATACACAAGTTATCACCTATTTAAATATGATTTAATTAATTAATTACAAAGTTTAATTGATTAATTAAATAGGTTTGGTTTGCAATTAAATTGCAAAGTCCCTAGCATGACTTGAAACCAAATCTAGATTATTGGATGTATAATATAAGTTAAATTTATATTTAAAGTGTTTAAATATGAATTTAATTAATGAGAAATTAATTAATAGAGATTAATTAATTAATTTATATTTGATATAAATTAATTAGAAGAAGAAAAATAATTATTTTGAGTTAAGAACTCAAAAATAAGACACAGGGGCATTTTGGTCATTTCATTACAGACACGTGGCACCATGAGATGGTGACACATGGGATTACACATAAGCTTGCCAAATGTTTTTTAATCATGTAAGATGATTAAAATCAAGATTAAATATAGGTTTGACACTTGGCACAATGTGATTGGGTCACTTAAACCTAGAGCTAATCAAAGGGTGACATGTGGCAAGGGTTTAATGTGTTAACCTAGCTATTTAAGTGTGGTTATGAAAAGAAAAATAACCAGCAGCCACTCCTCTCCTTTGTTCGCGCCACTTTGAGGCTTTTCATCTATTCTTCTTCATCTCTCATCAATTCAAAGAGATTAGCCATCAATCTCTTGAATTAAGAACACCAGAAATTGTTTCTAGTGTCCTGTTTACATCTCTAATCTCTTAAAAGGCAGAACTTGAATTTCTAATTAATAGAAAAAGCTTTAGAAGCTGTTCAAGGGCTGCCATAGGTGTTCTTGGTGTGGACAAGCTAGAGGGACAACATCTGGTGTCCTGAAGACGAATCTCAAAGGCGCAGACACGCTGCAGTGCATCAAGAGGTTAGTGTAATCGTTCTTGATTTAATCTAGGGTTCTAAAATTAATCTGATTAATTTTAAAATCTTAAATGGCAAATACACATCCAAAAACGTATTAAAAGAGTTTTAATATGTTGTTTATCATTGAAATCAAATAGATAAAAATAAATCTCGTATGATGCATGTGACCCTAGGTGAAAATTTTTGAATTCAATGGTATAAACTTGTGTTTCTCACGCTTCCTTTCCTTCACCATAATCTTCCATATTTCAATTTATGCAAATCTCATGCAATTTCTTTACCCCAATCATGCATACTACTTCAACTAAGCTTGATTTCATCATCAATTTCATTAAAATACATCAAACCCTAATTTTCCCCAAATTAGCCAAAACCCTAGTTTAGGTTCCATGCATGTTTCCTTTCAATTTCTCATGAAATTTCATCATAAATTAACTTCATTCAAAGTTTATACAACTAATCTAACATGAAAAGAAACTTACCTCAAGTGACCACTTCTAATCTTCAATTTCTTCTAACTCTTTTGTTCACTTAGCTTATAATCTCTCAATGAAAGATAAATTTGATGTTTTCTACCAATTAGATAGAAAATCTATGGAGAAAAAGTGGGGAAAATCAAGGGTTGAGAGAGGTTGTAAGTGGAAGAATGAAGAGAGAAGAAAGAAAAGAGAGGGAGAGGAGGTGTGTGGGGGGCAACGAAATAAGGGAGGGAGGAAGATAGCTTCCTTTTATACTTATCCCAATTTTTGATTTTTTTAATTAATTTTAATTGAGTTGTCCAAAGCCCATTGATCCTAAAATTTTAATTGGGTCAAAATGACTTAAAATTCTAGATTTTTATTTCTTTTATTTTCCTTTCACTTTATACTTGAATTCTTTTCCTAAAAAAAATTATTCCATAATTCAATTCATTAATTTCACTTAAATTAATTAACATTTTGGTCAAAAGTTAACTCTTGAGGTAAATTGACCAACATGCCCCTCATTGGGTCATAATCCCTCTTTTTCAATATACCGGTGAGTCCTTATATTTTTGGGTCATTTGAATTTTTATTGTGTCTATCTCAATAAATTTTCATTTTATTTTTGATTCTCAAGGTGTCTTTGAATAGTGCAAGTCACAGACCAGAAATGATACTATTCAGAGCTCGGATGTTCGGGGTGTTACAATTAGGGTGATGTCATTATTCCTATTTAAATTTCTTTACTTTTTCCTTTTGTTTTTCCATACTTCTTCTATTTAATTATATATTTCACAATTTTAATTTCTCACATTTTATTGGACAGTTAGGTCATGAGTCACCTCTAGGGGTGAATTGACCAATTTGCCCCTCGCCGGTCTAATCCGGTTTACCAATACTACTGTATTTCTTCCAGAATCCTGACCTAATTATTTGATCTGGTTCTCCACATTTTTCGGTGATTTTCACATTTCCCCTAGCTTCGCAATTTTTCCTAGGACTGCGGTGTTACAATGTCCCATACGAAATTAGGGTTTTGACTAATCTTGCAGTCACTTCCCGATGCGATCACCCATCGCTGTGACCCTCGGTACATTTAACCTTTTATGTTCTATTTTTTCGATCTGTATTTACCCTTCTGGTAATCACTATTAATTTTTGTTTAGGGATTTTCTAGGTGACTTAATTATAATTCTAATACTCTTAATTATCCGGACCGACACCGGTCACCGAAACAGTGATTTGCACAGGACTATGCATGTAGGGGTGTTACAATTCTCCCCTCCTTAAAAAAAATTTCGGCCTTGAAATTTTGCCCACTGTCTGTCCTTAATCATCTGTATGTGTTGTTTTCTCATGTCTCTCTCACATTTCCATGTAGCCTCATAGTCTGACTGATGGTCCTTAGCACTTTAGCCAATAATATTTACATATCAATTGCTCATCTCGTGTGCCAAGTTCCTTATAAGCTTCTGTCATAAGTTAAATTTGAATTCATTTCAATTCTAGAGGTAAGCAAATCTGTGTGCTAACTGATCCACTCTTTCTAGGACCTCATATAATCCTATAAAGTGAGAACTTAGCTTTTCTCCTTTTTACATAATCTTATAATCTTCTTTTCTTTGAGTCTATGTAAAACTTCTAACAATCTAATACAACGTATAATTTGTTTGTATAACACTAATCTTCTCTTACTATTTTTCTATTTAATATTTCGATTCATGACTGTTATCTTGCCAACTTTATTTCGAATCTAGGCCTATGTGCCATTTTACACCATCTTGTTTTCTTTTGTTTAATGTATTTCGATGTTTGCACTTTTATACCATAATAAATATTTTTCCTGATGTCATTCCTTTTTACCATCTTCATCCATGGCATCTTGTCTCCCTCAGGGGAACAAAATTTTTTCTTTATGCCTTGTTGTTACTATTATAATATTGTTTTTCACTAGACTTTAGGTGAAGAATCCATAACAATACCAAAATAATTATAACCCCATATCAGAGACCAGATGACTTTACTCTATAAATGTTATTTTAAATTTATGACTATACTGCAATTAGAAATCTTATAGCAATTCCCAATGTATCGTAGCTTGTATTAGATAACTAAGTCAGTGACTCTAGCTATCTTATAACTATAACCTTTCGATATTCTAACTTTAGAGTTTTAAATCCCTAAGTATGATTTTCAAACTCATTTCCAATAACAAAGTTCTGTACTGGCATAATTATACCAAAACAGATGCCGTTTGCAACCATTCTTATCTTGGTGTACTATCGAGTAGTACATAGCTCTACACAATAATCTCAAGTCAGTACTGTAATCTGCAGCTTACAATACAAATAATAAGAACATTGCATAGTTACGATGATACATCCTCAATAGATCAAACTTTCCTATATCATATCCTTCTCAATTTCACTAATATTTGAAACTTATTTTGATTACAATATTCATTGATAATTACTAACAGTAACATCTTTGCCCTCATCTAGAGCAATTATATTACTGTAACTTACTTTTAGGTCCTCGTACCTTATATTAAGTAGGCTCACTAATTAGCTTTATAAATTATTGTATGCTAGCAAATACTTTTTACTGACTAACTCTTTCAAAACTAATTTCACTTATTATCGTAGTTTTTATCCTAAAGAACTATTCACTAATGCATCAAAATTTATTTTCATGTAAAGGAACAATAACAGAACATATAGTCCTAACACTAACATATAAATAAGTAGTGCTGGGATCAAATAATAACTAGTTATTTCTTCCAAAATAAAGAACTTACCAGCAGCTACATCCGAAGTTTCTACTCTTTCTCCCTGGCACATAGTGGAGGCTCTGACTGATGAGCTACTATGTTGGGTTTATTCGTTGTGCTATGATTGCGAGGAATACCAACTCTATTTCTATCTCGGCCCTGACTGACTGTTTGTGAACTTCGGAGAGCATATCGATGTGCTCTAGTACAATCTCTAGCGAAGTGTCCATGTTCACCACAATTGTAGTAGGCTCCAGTGGCTTTACGACAAATACCCCCATGTAGTTTACCACAAGAGTTGCAGATACGAGGAGGATAGGAACTTCTAAATGTTCGACGACTGGACCTTGGTGGCTTCTGTTCTGATAATCCGCCTTTGTCATATCCCTGAGCTCCGGGTTCCTCAAATTCTTTTCTCTTCCCTAAATTTCTACTTGAACTATGACCCATAGGTTTCTCCCTCTTCTCTATTTCACACTGCCCTTGTGGGGGTTGGGTCTGTACTTGGGCTTGGGCTGACAAACTATCAACCATTTGTTGAAAGAAAGTGACCATTTGCTGAGCCATTTGTGCGGTAATTTGTACAGGTGGGGCTGGCACAGTCAGGCCTTTGACATTCTGAGGAGCTGGGGCATCACCTTGTACTTCCGCTGTCACAAACTATTATCTTGTCTCATCCTTCTCTTCCATATCTTTTCATAGGATTTTCTATTTTCTGTACAACCAACACAAGGAGATTTCTCCCCTTCAGTTCATATTTATGATTTAAATGTACAATATGTATCAAACATTTGAGCAGTTATATTTATCGAAAAATATTTCAAATTTACAATTCAAAATTTACATTAAAACTTGCTCTGATACCACTAAAACATGTCACACCTTACCCTTCCGTAAGGCATAACATGCTCCAGTAGTACACCTAATGAATTACCGTACTTCGTCTACCGGTAACCCATTAAATATACTACAAGGGATTTTAAAATAATTTTCGATCTTTTTTATAGTGGTGGGAACGTTGAATATTTATTACAAAGCCTTTAATTGAAATTTTGGTTATGGATCAAATCCTCGATTAAAATCTGATGTTACGAATTTTTTTCAAAATTTCGGTAGAGTGCCAGCTGTATTTTGAGAAACGGTTCTTCAAAACTTGAAAATAAAAACACTTCCAATATGTTTTCTCAACCACAACTCCAATAAACTCAATTTCATCTCCCAATTCAATTTTCAAGTCAAACTCATCATAAGGAAAACCATACATGGATTTCAAAACTCAGGAAGAAATTTGAATATCATACTCATTAGGGTAATAAAATTAATATTACAACAATATAAAGGTAAATAAAATCTCAAATTAATATTACAATAATTTGCATTTTAATTACACACCTAAAATAATATTACACAAGTTCTTGGGCAACTGCTCAAATAAATTACATACATATAATTACATGCGTATATCAAAATCTAACGTACAAGGTATACCTATGATATACCCAGAGCTAATCCCAATGAGTCTTCAAGGAATCTTACTCAGTTGCTCTATAGTCCTTTCACCTGCAACAGCATATAAAGCGGTCGCTGAGTGTTGAACTCAGTGGCGCACAACTATAAATTAAAACATAATACACTATACATTGACACAAATAAATAGTAAAGAATTTGGAAATCTTGAAATTTATCAAATCAAAGTCAATATTTTCAATGATACAAATCAAGTATTTAAACTACATTGATCAAGAAATTCAATTTAACAATCATAATTGAACATTTAAAATAATTCCATCAATTTATGAAAATAAGAGAAAATTTCACTAAAATCAATTATGTACAATTCTCATTTTAAAAATCACCATTTCTCGCTTTCCAAAACCATTCTTTATCTCACTAACTATGCTGAACTAATCTGTAAGGGCTATCTTCAAAACGATTCTGACTCCCTATGATCGGGGAGATCGAATCATCATACACATTATAACACCACAACAATGTAACTTCCGAAAGGGCCATGAGGAACTTAGATCTAACCTTTAATAAGAGAAGAATCTAAGCATATGCACGTACCATGGTAATCAAAACAAAGCTAACTCCAATGTCTCCTTAACAAATGAGGGATGAGTAATAACCTAGTCAAGCATCTATAGTGATATATAAAACACATCATGAATCTCTTTGTCCTTTTTGTGAGCATAAATCACAATACAATTCAATTTAAAGTCAATTTCAATATCCAAAAAACTTTTTATGCCTATCACAATTCAAAACATATTTAACCCATTTTCCATGTTAAGTATAAACCATTTTTCAAATCAAATTTTCCATGCAAACCATGTAAACGTATTTCAATCAAAATTTTTTCGAAGCCAGTTTTATTCAATTCATAACAAAATAAAATCATAATTAATTTCATTTTTCAAAACTAAACTCATTCATACCATAACACATTTCAATAATCATTGAAATAAATTCAATAATTGGTAAACATAATACATAAAGAAACTAAAATCATTTAATCAAATAAAATATGCAAAACATAAACAATTTAAAACTAGTTGTGCACAAACCTCTTTGTTGACTAGTTTACTCCAACTTTCGTTTTTCCTTTGAGGATCCCTTTCTAGTCTCTTTTTCAACTGAAACACACAATTTACAGTGTTTTAGTACCGTATCTCATAATTAATCTAATAATTTATTTCATGCCTACTTAGTTATCGCCTTAAATTTGCTTAAAATGGTATCCTTTGAATTTTGCATTTTGGATCACTATTCATTGCACTATTCAAGTCAAAATATTGACTTTTTCATACTTAATAGGTTTATTAATTCTAATTGCACCCATATACCACATTTTGGGTGTCAATTTTATTGGCATTGTTTGTCAATTCAATTTCTAATTTCCCTAAGTGCAAATCCAAAAATTCAGTTTTGGGTTACTGTTTTCTACTGTTCCATTGGTCTGGTTACTGTAGGAATTTGGCTAAATATCCTTCATCAAAGTTGTTCCTTAATGTCTTACTTTAATTCCCTTTTTGAATCACTCTATTTGGAGTTTTTTAGCCTAAGTTATGCCTATTTTTTTTAAGGTTGGCCGGATTGGTCCAAACCCAGAATTCTGGGGAATTTCTTGGCTCTAGCAGTTTTGGTGTGCCGATTGTAGCTCACTTTTCGGATGGGTTATAGTCAGAATTTGGGTTTGTGTTCTTCATAAAGCTTGTAGTGCTATATCTCAGCTTTCTATCAGTATAAAATTCAGGTCATTTGGACCTTCCTATACCAAGTTATGGCCAAATGAACAACCACTGTTAATTTGATAATTTTTATACAGTGGCAATGTGCCAATTCCGGGTTTGACCTAATTGTTTGCTAACTTAGTGTCACTTTCAGGGTAGGGTTTCCACACAAAAATTGTGGCATTATGTGTCTACTTTCATCTCCAATTGGCCTAACACCAATTGGAGTGGCATAATTACAATTTTGGTCCCTGAAGTGGACCAAGGTCTAGCTGTCCAAATTTGGACCCCCACCAATCTGAATTTGACTTCACTTCTCAACATTCAAATACACCCTAACTGGTCCCAATTGACCATTTTGAGTCCCAATTAGGTCAATTTAGTTCAATTTCAAAAACCCTAATTTTTCCCCCAATTTTCCCTAATTCAAGAACCCTAATTTTCTAATTTGCTCATACCCATTTAATTCCAAAATTTTTTCACCAAATTCAACCTTTTCCTATGCTGGCCAAATTTCCCTAAGTGTCTAACATGCTTGATTTTGTTTAATTTTTCTTCAAATTCTACTTATTCACACTTTAATCGCATTAAATAATGTAAGGAGAATATTAAAATAAACTTATCTCACTTGATGACTTTGTAACTTCCAATTTCTTCTCCAATTTCTCCACTTCCTTCTTTTACACTTCTTACCAAGGCTCAATTTCAAATTTTCTTTAAGGAAAGTAAGGGATTTAGGTTTGAAATTTGAGTTTAGAAAGCTTACATATTAGCTTCCATGGTGGAAATGGAGAGAGAGACAAGAGAGAGAGAGAGAGGGCTACGCCTTATGTTGGAGAAGAAGACCACTTTTTGGTTTTTAATTTGTTTTATCATTATTAATATATTCCCTGCAATTACATAAATAAAAACTAAATTGATTAATTATATCATGCTTAGGTCATTAGGGTGATGTCATTATTCCTATTTTAATTTCTTTTCTTTTTTCTTTTATTTTTTCATACTTCTTCTATTTAATTTTATATTTCAAAATTTTAATTTCTCACATTTTATTGAACAGTTAGATCATGAGTCACCTCTAGGGGTGAATTGACTAATTTCCCCCTCGCCTATCTGATCCGGTTTACCAATAATACTGTATTTCTTCCGAAACCCTAACCTAATTATTTGATCTGGTTCTCCACCTTTTTCGGTGATTTTCACATTTTTCCTAGCTTCGCAATTTTTTCTAGGACTTCCGTGTCATAATGTCCCATACGAAATTAGGGTTTTGATTGATCTCGCAGTCACTTCCCAGTGCGGTCACCCATCGCTGTGACTCCCAACTCATTTAACCTTTTATGTTCTATTTTTCTGATCTGTATTTACCCTTCTGGTAATCACTATTAAGTTTTTTCCAAGGCTTTTCTAGGTGACTTAATTATGATTCTAATCCTCTTAATTGTCCGGACCGACACCGGTCACCGAAACAGTGATTTACACAGGACTATGCATGTAGGGGTGTTACAGAGCTTTTCTATCTGCTTAAACTCTTCAATTTTCTCCTTTCTTTCTCCTTCAATCTTCAACCCAAAGTGAAATTTTAAGGATTGGTGTTGAAAATTATGGGAATTATGAAAGAAAATTAGGGTTTTGATGAGCTTCAATTACTCATCAATGGAGGATGTTTGAGAGAGAGAAATGGAGAGAGAGAGGGACCGCTACTAGAGGAAGAAGACCACAATTTTTTTTTATTTTAATTTGTGTTTATCCCCTTATTATACTTATCCAAAAATAATTAATTAAATTATAAATTTTTAATTGTGTCATGCTTACATCATTGTGATGCCATAATCACTTTAATTTTGAATTTTCTTTTCTTTTTTTTTTTTTTCTTTTCTTCCATACACCTCTTCACTTTTAATCTATTTTTCATAATTTTAATTTCCTACACGTTAATGGACATTTAGGCCAAGAGTCACTTCTAAGGGTGAATTGACCAAATTGCCCATTGTCGGTCTGATCAGTTTTTCCAATAGCACTAAGTTGCTTCCTGAACTCTGATTCAATTATTTGAATTTGTTCTCTATTCTTTTTTGTGGTTTTCACATTATCATTAGCTTCGCAATTATCCTTAGGCCTGAGGTGTCATAGGGTCCCACACGAATTTAGTATAGCAACTGAGCTCGCAGTCACTTCCCAGTTCGACCACCCATCGCTAGGACCTCGGCTCATTTAACCGATTATACTTTCTTTTTCTTATTTCTATTTCAACTTCATATGATCATTGTGATGCCATAATCACTTTAATTTTGAATTTTCTTTTCTTTTTTTTTCTTTTCTTCCATACACCTCTTCACTTTTAATCTATTTTTCATAATTTTAATTTCCTACATTTTAATGGACATTTAGGCCAAGAGTCATTTCTAAGGGTGAATTGACCAAATTGCCCATTGTCAGTCTGATCAGTTTTTCCAATAGCACTAGGTTGCTTCCTGAACTCTGATTCAATTATTTGAACTTGTTCTCTATTCTTTTCTGTGGTTTTCACATTATCATTAGCTTCGCAATTATCCTTAGGCTGAGGTGTCATAGGGTCCCACACGAATTTAGTATAGCAACTGAGCTCGCAGTCACTTCCCAGTTTGACCACCCATCGCTGGGACCTCAACTCATTTAACCGATTATGCTTTCTTTTTCTTATTTCCATTTCACCTTCATACGATTTCTATTAATTTTTATTTATGGCTTTTTTAGATGACATAGATATAGTTCTAGACATCCTGACTGTCCAGACATACACTAGTCACCGGAACAGTAGAATATATAGACTACTTGGTATGGGGGTGCTACAAAAATATTTACAAATTCACCACAATCCATGAAACCAAAATCACAATTTTTAATAATTGTAAATCATTCATTTCAAAACACACTTTATCCAGAATATTCACAATTTAAGGATGCTACCAACAATTTACACAGTTAAGAACATGACAAAAAAATTTTAATCAATATCGTGTTGTACACCACAACAAAGCAATCTCACCCTGATAACCGAAGCTAAAGGGGGACACAAAGGCTAGCTAGCTATATGAGTACTCATTCAATCTCACCTCAACTGGTAAGCCAGAGAGGGATATAATCAATCTCACCCCACTAATTACTATAAATGGGGGACAACATAATCAATCTCACCCCATTGATCATTATAAATGGGGGACACAATTATAATTTCCATGTTAACTGTGGTTTCAAAATATCTCTAAAGAATTTCCATACAAATAATCACATTTCCAAAATCAAATAGTTACTAATTTTCATCATAAATTCTCATATAAGGGCTGGCAACACAAAATTTTCTTAACCATATGATTTTCATAAATCATAGTGCTCAATGCAATACATTCACAACTCATTCATACAAACTTCTTCAAATCAATTCTACGTTGGAAAAAGAAGGAAAAATGGTAGTTATGCACAAACCTCTTTATACTCCTTTTACTTAGTTTAACTTTTTCCCTCTTTAGGAGGCTCCTTTTCCACTAAAAATACACAGTGGAAATGTCTCAATACTTATCTCAATTATCTCTAATAACTAATCAAATGAATGCCTAAGTTACTTATGCAAACTCAAGGAATTTGGGTTTTGGATAATTTTGAACCCTGACTTTAGAACTCAAATTCAACCTACTTCCAGTCCTCATTTAATGATATGATCTTAATGAAAGTTGTTCCTCTATGTCTTAGTTTTATTTTCCAATTTGAATCACATAATTTGGAGTTCTGTAGCTTAGTTATGGTCAATTTACTAAGTACTAGTCCAGTCACTAATACTGTTCAAAACTCAAATTTCTCAAGCTAATTGGACTAGTTATGGTCATAATTTGGCTTGGTGTTCTTCACATGAGTTGTTCCCCTGTGTCTCATGATTACACAAGTTCAAGAATCACTAAATTTGAAGCTATATAGGGTGAGCTATGGTAATTTAACCAACCTAAACTCATAAACCCTATACATTCAGCATTTCAAGTTCAGGTCAGTCTTTGCAATTCACATTATAGGTCCTTACACTCAGAATTTGAGTAAGGTTTCTAAACCAAAGTTGTAGCCCTAAGTCTTAGGTTTTCATATCATTTTGGCTCATCCCATTTGGAATTTTCTAGTGAAAGTTATGGTCTAATTACTGTTCTGGGGTCAAATGGCTAAAATGGTTCCAGTGTAGGAATTCCAAATTTGGAAGTTCTAATTTCTCCTAACAATTTCGCCAAGTTCCTTTAGGATCTAGGTTCTGGCCAAAGCATCAAAGTTGTATTTTTAGGTCTTATGAAGATTTCAGTTTTTGAACCACCACATTTACAATTTTTTAGCCCAAGTTATGGCATTTTTTCCAAAACTGGTCGAATAGCCATTAGTCCAAGATTTCTAGGTTAGTTCAGAATCAGGCAGATTTGATGGACTAATTTTGCTTAGCGATTTGACCAAGTTAGGGTCAAAATTTGGGTTTATGATCTCATAAGAAGTGTTCTAATATGTTTCAAGTTTCCATTGGTTCAAGAATCACCTAATTTGGAGGTGTCTAAAGTGAGTTATGCCTAATTGAAGATGTACTGTTTATTTAGTCATTTCTGGTCAGGTCTAGAACACCAATTCCTGATTCAAGCCAATTTTAAGGCAACTTATGGTCATTTTCTAGGCAAGGTGTCTTCATGAAAATTCTAGTCCTATGTCTTATGTTTCATCTCCAATTGGCCTCACATCAATTGGAGTTATATAACTCAACTTATAACCATCTAAGTGGACTGGACTCAAACTGTCCAAAATTCCAGCTTATGGCACACCACCAATTCATTAATTCCATTCCTCAATTCAACATAATTCTTAACCAAAGTATGCCAAATGACCATAATTAGGTCTTATAAATCTCAATTGGTCAACATATCACAAAACCCTAATTTTCCATAAACCCTCATTCTTCCACCTTACCAAGTCATGCAAACTCATACCATCTCAATACACTAATCATGCATACATCATTACTTACACTAGATTTCATGTCTAATTTATTCAAACACCTCAAACCCTACTCCCCCCCATGGCTGGCATAAAATTCTCTCTTAAGGTTCATGCATGATCCTTCCATTTTTCATGTCATTGCAACACAATTAGACTTCAATTCTATAATTATATAACTAATTTAGCTAGGAGAATGACTTAAACTTGAATTTCCTTCACTCTTTCTTATTTTTCTTTCTCCTAATCTTCTCTTTGATGCTAAATTAGAGGTTTTCTATTATTTTTGTATAGAATTTATGGAGAGAATTGGAGTTTCAAGAGTTTGAAAGATGTAACAATGGAGAAAAATGAAATGAAGAGAGAGAAGAGAGGTGGTCGGCTAACAATCTCAAGAAGGAGACAATTATTTTCATTTTAATTTGTTTTGTCTTCTTTTAATAATAATTATCCTCACAATTTTTGTAATTAAAAATTATAATCTTTATTGTATCATGGTGAGGTCATGGTGATGTCATAAAGCCATTTAAAATTGAATTTTGCATTTCTTTTTCTTTTCTTTTCCTACTCTCTTCATTTTTAATCCCTTTTTCAATATTTTAATTTCACACATTTTAATGGATATTTAGGTCAAAAGTCACCTTTAGGAGTGAATTGACCAAATTGCCCCTCATCGGGTTGTAATCCATCCTTTAATAATATCCGATGAGTTCTTAAGTTCTTATTTACTTATTTGTGCTTATTCTCTTTTTATTTTCATGATTTTCTAAATTTCAATAGTTTCGCAATTATTCCTTAGCTAAGGATGTCATGGGGTCCCACACAAATTTAGGGTAGCAACTGAGCTCGCAGTCACTTCCTGGGTCGGTCACCCATCACCGAGACCTAGGCTCATTTAACCTAATTGTACTTCATTACTCCTATTTTAATCCAACTTCATTTGCTCTTTGTCAATTTTATTTATGGCTCTTCTATATGAATTAAGTACAGTCCCAGATATTCTAGCCGTCCGGACAGACACTAGTCACCAGAATAGTAGAATGTACAAACTACTTAATATGAGGGTGTTACAACACTTGCAAAGAATGTGGGACATTATTTGTAATTTACACAGGTTGGTGAATTATCTCTTGATCACTAAAAACCTTCACATAGTTCCTATTATATCGAACGACTACCCCTATGTAAGATGTGTTAAGATGTGTTAAGCAGCATCCAAATATAGTAATCACTATATAAGATAACTTAGTGACATCAAGCCAAAAGACTATTTGCATAACTATTGCATGAATCTATAGCTATATGTAAATTTCCATATGGAATCCTCATTTAAGTCAATTTAGCAAATTTGTCACATACAAATACCTACATGTTAGTTTTTTGGTATCTCTTATACCTCAACCTATAAGAGCAACTGCTTACTTTTACAAGGAAAGTATATAACATGTATCAATTTCTACGGTCCTAATGTCTAGTGTTGATAAAGCAATTGTTAGGAATATTAGTGATAATATTTTGATGCAATAAAAATCTTATAATTATAATAACTTTATATTTTCTTTACAAAGCACATTTGTCCCATAAATTTTATTTATTGCTCTAAATTTAATAAATATTAAAAATAGAAATATTTTATTAATAAAATATATAAGTTGCACAGGTAACATTAATTGATTGATTGCAATACACCTACACTAACACAATTATGGCATATCATATGATGGTTTTTTTTTTAATTTTCCATCAATCTCGGTTGCTTTTGATAATTTTCTTTAGGATTACTACTATTTAGGGCTTGTTTGGTTGGGGATAACTTAACTCATAAAACTTCAAATTCTTAAGAAGTACTAAAATTTTGCTTGTTTGATTGGCCATATGGAAAGTCAAGGCTCTCACTTCCTTGACTATAAGAAAAGTAACTTACTTCCCCTAATCCAGTTGATTTACTGCATGAGAAGTGAACTTCCCAGAAAATAGGCCATTTGAACTAAACAAGACCTTAGTAAAAGGTGGAGTTGTTGGAAAAGAGAAGCTACAACACTTTATGTACAAGTGTGATATTATGCGGCACATCACATCATACCATGTTTCTTAGTAATTAAATTAACTGTTGAGCTAAAATCAAGTTAATTAATATGGTCCGATATTAATTAATATTTACTTTAATAGTAAGTAAATCTTATTTGCTTATGCAAGAAGTCTTGATTTATAAATAAATTAGTCCTTTTTATACCAATGAAGTATATCACACACACGCTTCTCGTACTTAAGAAGTAAGTTGTGTATCATGTAAGTTTCTTCATTAGCTTATGTTGTAAGCTTATTGTTAGCATAATTACAGCAATTAGCATGATTATAGGAGATTTATATAACATAATTGCTGTAATTATGCTATACAAATCTCCTATAATCATGCTAATTATTGTAATTATGCTAACACTTATAAAGTAAGCTTTCTCTCTTATTTAAGATGCTATTCCGTCAACTAAAGTTAATATGTATTAAGAACACATTATGTGTAAGTGTGAGACAATTTACGAGAGTCAACAGAGACAAATCAATTTATTGATGCAAAGAATTCTCTTTTAATAATCTAAGGATGGCTTAATCAAACTTCGCATCAGATATGTTTAAATTTCTGTAAGATATTATTTGTTCAAGATCCTTTTTTTTTTTTTTTTTAACGTTGATATGATGTGAAACAACGTGTTATGATAATAACGTTTACATAATATGATGTGGCACATCACAACATCATCTTGGCTGGCTTTGGTGTTGCCGAATGCCGACCAATATGTTGGTTTCGTCATCAGCCTTTGAGAATGTACTAATATCCATATGGAATAAGGCTTTGGTGTAAGCAGCAACAATACGATGATGCCAACGACAAACACAACTTTCAAGATCGAAAGACCCACATTTGTTTCAGCCCTCCGCTTTGCACAACCTAATGAGCATGGACTTCTTCAAGTGGAACAGGACTCTTGGTCTAATTCATTTTTATGTAGCAGTGGAGGGCTGATGCTAATAGTCGAGCCAATGGGAGCTATTATCATAGCTTGCTGATATATAGAGAAAGAAACAAATGATCAAATGTCATAAATTTGCAATAGTAAAACGATTGAAATGATTTTCTCAGGCTACACAATTTTATTTGGAAAATATGGAGGCCGAAGGAATGCAGAATGCCGGTTTTCGATTTATTATGTCATTTAATTGTCATGTGGGTTTTTTATTCAGTCATTCTATGAAGTATGAACATATATTAAGGCCTTTTTTTTTTCTGGATGGAACTTTGCATACACAGTATCGCGTGTAATAGAGAAGGTATTGCATTCTATCTTGGACCCATGATGCGTCTGCTGGATAAACACACACACCAACCAGTAGCTTCCTTCCTTTCCCAAGAACATGAGTGGCTAAGGATAAGTTTGAATCCAGTTAAAGTGGCTTAAACTGATTGAGAATGATTCAAACGTTTGGTTTTTTTTTTTTTTTGGTTTCAATGGAACTGTTTTACTACATATGGTTTAAAGGATTAAGTCGACAAATTGACCACATTGAGATCACAAGTATTGCACTGATGATGTATTTTGTCAGTCCTTAGTTTCATCCCCCTTTTTTTTTTAACTTTTTCAGTGAATATATATATATATATATATATATGATTTTTTTATTTTTATTTTTGTTCAATTTATTATAAAATATTATAATTTTTAAACCCAAAGCAAGCGAAGGTTTTTTTGTTTTTTTCATCACAAAGCAAGCTAAGGTTGCATGCTAGTAAAATAAAGCAAGCTCCTCCAGTTCAGAGAATCACTTCCATAACGGATTGGCAAATAGAGCCATCAGGTGCTCTGTGCATTCAAATAGTTGAATGTTCTATTTTGGAAAACAAATGTTTTTTTTGCCCTATTTTCAAAGGCATAAAATTAAAAGAGAATCAGCTGAAAAGTTCAATAGAGAATTCTGGAGGCAAAAGCCGGCTGGCAATTTTGATCAGCTATAAACCCGTTCTACCGCAGATCATCCCTTTATATGCTCCGTCACAACACCTGTTAACATCCATTTATATTTATCTATATATGATGCACTTTTCCTCCTGTCAAACAAATTACAAAGTTGATTACTTGCAGTCAAATAAACTCAGAAAACTACAACCCCCAATATATATATATATATCAAAAGTGCTACTAGCAACAGATGCATTTACAGCTTACCTCCATGATATAGAATGATTATAGTTGTACGATACTATACAGTGCATTATGAAAAAATTGGAAAATAGACTTTATAATTAGCAAGACGAACTAAATGAAAATGCCAAATTCATTATTGCTAGTAATTTAATTTACTTACTATTTTTCAGAGTTTAATGCAGCTCCAGTTGTCCTGCAATAAATCAAGAGAAGCCTTTCAGCCACTGCTAAGTGGAACCACAGGCCCATTCAATAACAGATTCAGCATTTGGAAAGATTGAAACCATACCTGCCCTGCTGCTTTCCAGCAAAACTCAAGTTTGATCTCCCATGAATTGAACCCTTGCTCTGAGTGCCAGTAGTGCCTGATCTATCAAAATCTGATCCATTGATTTCCTGAGAATCTTTCAATTTACTCAAAATTTTTACATTTAAGATTCCCCCGGCAGCAGCAAAACTAACACAGTTAGGCTGTTTTGAATCATTTGATGGAACCTTCCTTAGTCGGTGAGACTGTGCCATTGGAGTAACAGCCACAGAAGGCAAAAATGATGAGCAAGGAGGAGATGCAGCCGCAGATGCAGCAACTTTAGCAACTGCTGCTGTAGCAGCTATCATTTCTTGAGCTCCTTCTCGAAGCTGAATGTAGTCACCCTCAATAAAAAATAACTGAAATCACAACTTGAAATTCTCAGATATGACAATGAGAATCTAGGTAACATATAATTGCAAATTCTAGAAACTCACTTCTGGGTGAGCAGCCACAAACTCATCAAGCTTTCCATATTTTTTCTTGTAATCATGCCAATGTAAAGGTGCAAGCATCTTGCCCAGCCTATTTGGTAGCTGCACTTAGACACCAAGAAAACTACTTCAATTCTTGTAAAATATTAAACGGGTTAAGATGGACAATTTATAATTGTAAGACACAAACCGTTGAATTGATTCGAATTCTACCCCCAGCCGGAATTGTGCGAACTATGCAAGCTAACAGAGATCTTTCATCAAGGAGTACAGTCTCTGAAGTTTTTCCTACAGTCATCACATTTGTCTGCCCTGTTGAGATCAATGCTTCAGACAAAACTACATCAGTACCATTATTGATTGTGGCTTCACTGACATTAACTGAATGCATTGACGTTTCAGATAATGGTGCACTGGCAGAAGAACTTGGTTCTTGCATCAAAACTTGGTCATCTAACCTGTGATCACTCGAGTTCAAAACACTTTGCTCCTGCAAGAGTTCAATTTCAGACCAGTTAGAGCTAGTCACAAGTTGCTTTCAAATAATAAACAAGCAACCCTTTGTAACAGAAAAGCAGAGGGGTTTTAAGCAAAAAAGTATTGAACCTTCATTTCACTGTTTTGATCAAGAGAATTCAGATTTAAAGAATCACTAAATTGGGAAGAAATCTGCTGTAAGTTCTGCTCAGGTTGGGAGGCAACCAAGTAACTTCTATCCACTGACTCAAGGACCTACAAAAGAAAACATTTTAGTATACTCCTGTCAATGATGAGTACAAAAACATATCACATGTAGATAGCAACATGTAAATATGCAGAACCTGAGCTTCCCTAGAGGACGAAGAGATTACAGGATCAGGCTCTGTCCCTTGGCTGATGTTAACATCCAGATAATCTGGATGAAAACCTTGTCCATTGACAGACATTTCATACTCATACTTTGCATCTGATCTCACAAGGTTGTGATCAGTTTGGGATAATGTGAGTTGATTTTGTGTAGGTGATTGAGCACCCTCAGACATGGCCTGCAAAAAAAGATGAGAAACAAGAATATTCTTAACATTACCACAGGCAAAACACTAAATTCAGGTTACATTTTCATCAGACAGGAATTGGAAAAGAATACACATTATTATATCACAAGTCACATATAACACAGTGGACAGAAAATATATTTCAATCAGATAATACCTGCTGGTTCTGCCAGTGTGGAAGAGATGACATTGCTGGTATTGAATGAAAATGCCCAACATAAGATTGTGGAACATGTGATGGCATAGAATGAGGAATCCCCTGTTGGTGCAGGATGAATGGATGCAGTGCAGTCACCTGTCCAGGCGGAAGGTAGGTAGGCATACCAAGTAAAGACGATGGTGCAATGGGAACACCAGCAACATGGTTGGTCTAATGAAGAGCACAACAATGTTGGAAATCATGAATACAGCATTAGAATAATGATTTTCTTTGCTGCTGACAAAGTAGGTCCATCAGCTAAGTAAAGTTTTTTCACTTGTCAATGTAATATCGTTAGTTGATTGTCCAGGACATAAGCAACTAAGCTGATGCAGAATTTGCTAGGCATTTTAGGACTGCTACCTACTTTAGGGGAAAAAATGTAGGAATCAAAATTTTATTCTATTTAGGAATTTCGTGTTGATTTGTGATTCCTAATTAGTATTAGATTTAGGGTTCCTAATCCTAATATTAGTAGGATTACAAATACTCTACATATACCTAAGTTCCCTACACATTTTAGAGACTTTTCCTATGATTAAAATTTTTAGTTAATAAAATAAAGGAGTGGTTTCTCTCATCTCTTGAGAATTTGTTTCTCTATCTTTCAGAATTTGTGTCTAAGCCCTTTATTCCCCATTTGTTCTATTGGTTTCTATATCACAAGCATTACAAAAAGCCACAGAAAATGTCACCCAAAAAATTTCTTCACTGGATTCTCCCATTAATAACTTCAGTTTGTATTTTTCTACTTAAAAAACAATAAAATGCTCTTGCAAATTCTTTTCAACTGAAAGGTCTGCACATCAGGAACAATACTACAGCCTAAGAATCATCCTATGGAATTTTTTTTTTTTTTGGGGCCAAAGATAACTCTTTTGCCTCACCCAGGCAGAAATAAGGAAACAAGAAGCACCTGCTCCATGAAGTTACAAGAAAAGGACAGATGATGCAGAGAATTCGTGGCTAAACTGTGAGCAGCCATATTCCCACGCCGCCTTACAAAAGAAAACTTACAATTATTAAAATTAGCAGTTAAAGAAACAACATCTTTCACAATGACTTTGATGTGAATTGAAGGAATGGAGGATCCCGACAGAGCTTGGATAATCTCAAGAGAGTCACCCTCTATAACAACCTTAGAGAATCCCTTGCTCACAGCTAGTATGAGTGGATCTGAGATATGGTTGTGACCAACCTAGAGAAAAACCTTTATTGTCTCTTGCGATCACTGCTACAGCTCCTCTGTTGTATTGCTTAGAAACTGCTGCATCAAAGTTGATTTTGATAAAACCATCAGGGAGGGAGGAGACCATGATGAATTGTGGTGAGGGGAAGTTGGCAGAATCTGAGCCTGGCATATTTGCTTCCATGGATTCCGAAAAAATGGGTGTTCACTAGATTAATAATCTCTCGGGAGCAGATTGAATTATTGCAAAAACAAGCACTATGCCGGTTATTCCTTAACTGCCAGAGAAGGAAGGCTGCCATCAGTATCAATTCCTTCCCTTACGGATGAGGGCTCAGAAAATCAATGATTTCAGACCAACATTCCCCAAAGCTCTGACCCTGCAGCAGAGAAGATCTTAAGTTGAGGGAAGAAAGAAACCAAACTTCCCTCGCAATGGGACAATCCAAAAACATGTGTTTTGAGGATTCAATGGTGTTGCATAAAACACAATTTGTATCTATCCCCGCTACTCTTTTGTGAAGCTGTTCCTTAGATGGCAGCCGATCTATGCAGCAAGTCCACAAAAAAAATTGGCTATCTTATTTGGGAAGTTAAGAGACCACAACTGCTTCCAGAGTTTATCATTGGGTTGATGTGTGGATGGGATATAGATGGCATCAAAGATTAGAGAAGTAGCTAGAAAAGTACTTTGAGAGTCTAGAGAACATGGACCACCCTCAAAAGAGAGATGATGATGGAATGAGGAAGTACAAAAGGCAGTGAAGAGAGAGAGAATGGTATAAGAAATTACCTAAGTGTGATAATAATGAGGCATATGAACAGTACAAAATAGCAAAGAAAGAAGCAAAAAAGGCAGTTAGTCAAGCAAGAGCGCAAGCCTTTGAAAAAGTATATATGAGAAACTTGGAACTAAAGAAGGGGAGAAAGATATTTATAGATTAGCAAGGAGAAGAGAAAAGAAATGTCAAGATCTCAATCAAGTTAGGTGCATTAAGGATAAAGAAGGAAAAGTGTCAGTGAAAGATGAGGACATTAAAGAAAGATGGAGAAATTATTTTGATGATCACTTTAATAATAGTCAAAATGATAATAACGTGAATATAGACTACAAAGCAATAGAAAAGAATGTAAATTATACTAGAAGGATTAGATCTTTAGAAATAAATGAAACACTTAAGATAATGAAAGTGAGTAAAGTCTGTGGACCCAATGGAATACCAATTGAAGTATGGAAGTGTTTGGGAGATATGGGAGTGGCATAGTTAACTAAATTGTTTAATAAGATTCTAAATTCAAAGAAAATGACTGATGAATGAAAGAGGAGTATTTTAGTACATATTTTTAAAAATAAGGGAGACATACAGAGTTGCTCAAACTATAGGGAAATTAAACTCATGAGCCATACTATGAAGTTGTGGGAGAGAGTTGTAGAACATCGACTACGTCATGATACTTCTATCTCTCCCAATCAATTTGGCTTCATGCCTGGTCGTTCAACTATAGAAGCGATCTTTCTTATCAGAAGCTTGATGGAGAAATAAAGAGATGCGAGGAAAGATTTACACATGATTTTTATCGATTTAGAGAAGACTTATGATAGTGTTTCAAGAGATATCTTATGGAGAGTGTTAGAACAAAGGAGGGTATCTATTAGGTATATAAAAGTGTTAAAAGACATGCATGAAGGAGCAACTACTATCGTGCGCACAGTGGGAAGGGACACGAGATTTTCCTATCTCAGTTGGATTACACTAAGGTTCAGCTATAAGCCCTTACCTTTTTATAAGAGATTTTCCTATCTCAGTTGGATTACACTAAGGTTCAGCTGTAAGCCCTTACCTTTTTATAAGAGATTTTCCTATCTCAGTTTGATTACACTAAGGTTCAGCTGTAAGCCCTTACCTTTTTACATTAGTTTTAGATGAATTAACAAAACATATACAATAGAGTATTCTTTGGTGAATGATGTTTGCAGATGATATAGTTCGAATAGATGAGACGCAAGGAGAAGTTAATAGAAAGCTAGACCTTTGGAGAAGTACCCTAGAGTCAAAGGGCTTTAAGTTAAGTAGAACGAAGACAGAATACATGCATTGCAAGTTCATTGCAAGTTCAGTGAAGGCCAAACTGGTGATAGGGTAGGAGTTAGTTTGGATGGAGTTAGTTTGGATGGAGTGATACTGTCCCAAAGTAATCACTTTAAATATCTCGGCTCAGTCCTTCAAGTAGATGAAGGATGTGAGGAGGACGTTAGTCATAGGATTAAAGTCGGATGGTTGAAGCGGAGACGTGCCACTACAGTTTTATGTGATCGCAAGATTCCCAATAAGTTGAAAGAAAAATTTTACCGCACAGCCATACGACTGGCCATGTTATATGATAGTAAGTGTTGAGCACTGAAGGAGTCATATGTCTAAGATAAGAGTTGCGGAGATGAGAATGTTAAGGTGAATGAGTGACCATATTAGACTAGATAAAGCCCATAATGAGATTATTAGACAAAATGTAGGACTGGTACCAATTGGGGATAAGTTGAGATAAGGGAGATTGAGGTGGTTTGGTCATGTGAAACATAGACATACGGAGGCTCCAGTTAGATAAGTAGAGCACATTAGGGTAAAGGATAGAAAGAAAAGAAGGGGTAAACCTAAACTGACTTGGAAGAGAATAATACAACATGACCTAAAAGCATTACACATTTTTTGAGGATTTAACCCAAAATCGTTTAGAGTGGAGAAAGAAAATCCATATAGCCGACCCCAAATTTTTGGAATAAAGGCCTAGTTGAGTTGATGTTTGGATGGACTAGAATTTGTGGTACTTCTAGTTCGAAGAGAGTTGATAAGAGGGAAGGCCAAATGGTATTGGACTAAATTGTATATGATCCATGGATTTGTTGCAGGTCCTGTTAAGGATCCAAGGAATATGGGCCAAGATCCAAAGCCTTCGATGGTTTATTATAGAAGAAATTAGAAGAAGAAAGAAAAGTCGAGAATGAGACAGCTGGAAGGGAATATTTTGAAGGTTATACAGTTAGAGGAATTGTGGAAGGATGGCCACATGTTCCTTAAGGGAAGAATCCAGCTTACAAATAAGGAATATTGCAGCAGAAAAGGAGGAGGAATTTCTTTTGTCAGTCAGTTATTGTTGGGGCTAGCTTGAGCTAGTTCGGGAGTATTCTCCTAGATATCTTTTCTATCCTCTTTATTTTCTTTTCTTCATTGTTTTAGGAGTATTTAAAAGTTGTTGAGAGGTTACCGTCTAAACACTACTGCCATTTCTCCTTGATACAAATTCAGGATTCTTCTCATTATACATTTTTCTTGTTGACTGTTCTCAACTCTATCATTTGGTCCGACCTGCCGTTGTGCAAAATCAATAACCAAAACCAGAATGGAGGGACATATGGAAGGGCGTGTTGATGAGGTAGAGGAGAACTTATCAGGTCTACAAGACTGATTGGCAGCCATGAGGGTGGAACAAGAGCAACAGATGAATTCCTTTCAAAAAGAGCAAAACCAATGTTTTGCTAGAGTTGGGAATTTGCTTTCTTCCATGGCTCATGGTAAGATAACTTTTGTGGAAGGAGAATCTTCTACTCAATCTCCTACCATTGGTAATACTTCCAATATTCTTCCCACTGCTCAACCTTTAGTAGTTGAAGATTCGTCTATGACTGTCAAAAAAGTCAAACTGCCTAATTTTGATGGAGTGGATCCTGTTGGCTGGTTAGCAAGAGCTGACCAATACTTTGTTATTCATCACACTACTGATGCCATGAAGATACACCTTGCTTTTGTTAGTATGGAAGGTTCCGCTCTGCATTGGATGCGATGGTTACATCAACACACTTCTAATATTTCATGGGCTCAGCTCACAATTGAATTACTTTAGCGATTTGAGGGTGACATGCGTGTTAATCTCTTTGAATGTTTGGCCACTATTACTCAAGATAAATCTGTTGTTGAATATATTGATGCTTTTATTGCTCTTCCAGCTCAGGTTGAGGTTTTAACAAACCAACAGTATTTGGATTTTTTTCAAGTGGCTTAAGAGATGATATTTGGGTACGAATTCATTCTCAAGATTCAGTTCATTTATTCCAAATCATGAATCTCGCTTGTGAAATTGAGCTCGAGAATCAATTTCTTTCTTTTGCTAAGTCACCACCGAAGAGTTCAGGGGATGGCATTAACAGGTGGGCTTCACAAACTAGGCCTGAACACAAATCAGGCTCACCCAATTTTTCTAGAGAAAATTCTATTTGGCCTAAATCCCTTACTATTCCTCATATATCTCTAAACTCCTAACTTTAGCAGCTCCATCTTCTCAAGCCAAAGCTCCTCTAAGAGGATCGAAATTTCTACAAAACACATCTTCGCCTACAACACCTCAATCTCACCCAACTTTAGCCCAAAATAAAGGTACCCAATACTATACTCACCAAGAATTTCTTGATTTACAAGCTAAGGGTCACTGTTACAAACGTAAGCAGCCATATCACCATACGCATGAGTGCTCTAGCAAAATGTCAAGTGCTCTAATCGTTGGGCATGATGAGCAAGAACCACCAGATGTGGATGTGGATGTGGATCTGGGTATGGTCAATTCTGAATCTCCTATTATGGCAGTAGCTAATGACGCCCATTTAACTCGCATGGAACTTCCATTCTATTCAATGGGTGGAATATCTTCTCCGAAGACTAAAGCTGTGAGGATGGGTTCAGGGTTACCACTCACAGTCATGATTGATAGTGGCGCAAGTCACAATTTCATCTCTGGTAATGTTGTTTCTCAATTAAATTTGCCTATTGAAGTTACCCCTATTTTTGGTGTGCACTTAGGTGATGACCACAGGGTTCAATCCAAGGGGGGGCGTCGTGATGTGAAAATTGATGCGGGAAATTTGGAAGTCACAGCTGATTGTTACGTTTTTCCTTTAGGAGGTGTTGATGAGATTTTAGGTATAGCACGGTTAGGAACACTGGGTGAAGTTCGAGTAAATTGGACAACCATGCAAATGACCTTTATACATAGGAGTCAGTCTATCACTCTGACCGGTAATCCTTCATTTATAAGAGCTAAAGTTTCTGTTTCTCAATTGCATAAAGCGATGGATGTGGACTTCCTAGTTTTATTGTGGCAATTATCCGCAAATCATACTCCAGTTCTTTGTGATGAAGAAATTACCAGGCTCCAACAACAAGAGTTGTCTCAATTATTGCCTAAATTTCAATGCATTTTCAGAGATGCTACTACTTTACCTCCTCGTTTTCCTAATGATCATGTGATTCCTTTGATGGCAAGCACTTCTGCTATAAATGTAAAGACGTATAAATACGAGCATTTTCAAAAGGATAAAATTGAGAAGCCAGTGGCAGAAATGCTCGCAGTATACGTCCCAGTTCCAGCCCTTTTTCGAGCTTAGTTTTTTGGTTCCAAAAACAAAAAAAAAAAAATGACATATGGTGGTTTTGCGATGATTACCGAGCTCTCAATAAGGCGACAATACCTAACAAGTATCCTACACTGGTTATCTGTGAAATGCTGGATGAGTTAAATAACGCACAATATTTCTCAAAGTTGAATTTGAAGTCAGGGTATCATCATATTCGGGAGTCGGATAATGACATACCCAAGACCGCCTTTCGCACTCATTCAGGCCATTATGAGTTCGTTGTTATTCCATTTGGTTTAACAAACCCGCCAGCCACTTTTTAGCCTACAATGAACGATTTATTCCGGCCATTTCTCTGGCAATTTGTTTTAGTATTTTTCAATGATATCCTGGTGTATAGTCAAACTTGGGCAGATCACTTGAAGCATCTCTGAGTGGCCCTCCAATTATTATTGCAAAATGAATTTCGGGTTAACACCAAGAAGAGTTCTTTCAGGAAAACTACGGTGGAATATTTAGGTCATGTTGTCTCTATTCATGGAGTTGCCATGTATCCTTCGAAGGTTTTTGCTGTTATCAATTAGCCTCAACCCAAATCTCTGAAGGTAGTTCGGGGTTTCCTTGGGTTAACTAGGTATTATCGGAGATTTATCAAAGGATATGGCATTATTGCTAAACCTTTGACTCAATTGTTGAAGATGGAAAGACATGGTCAATTAATCTGCAATTCTGAAGCACAACAAGCCCTTCTCTAACTAAAAATATGCCCTGGTTCCTTCTTCGGTCCTTGCTACTCATGATTTTTCCAAAGAATTTGTGGTTGAATGTGATGCCTTGGAAGTGGCATTTGTGTTGTTCTTATGCAGATCATCGCCCAATCGCCTATTTTAGCAAAGCTTTGTCGCAACCGGTGCTTTCTAAATCATCCTATGAGAGGAAAATGATTACTCTTGTGATGGCAGTCCAACATTGGAGGCCTTATTTGCTTGGGAGAAAATTTTTGGTGCATGCTAATCAAAGTAGTTTGCGGCATCTTTTGGAACGACACATCACAACACCAGCACAGCAAAAATGGGGTGCAAAATTATTGGGATATTTTTTTCAAAATTGTTTATAAAGCTAGCTCCACAAACATAGCTACAAATGCTTTATCCCATCGAGAGGAGGAATTCGAATTACATGTTTTTAGCTCACCTTAATGGATGGAATAGAGTCAGATTGAGAAGGACATTCTCAAGGATTCTCGTCTCTAGAAAATCATTCAAGATCTTCAATGCAATCCTGCCTCCCATGCACATTATTCATTGGTCCAAAATAGGCTCTTCTACAAAGGTAGATTGGTAAATCCTGTGGATTTCTAAATTGTTGAATGAATTCCATTCTTCTCCCTTGGGTGGCCATTCGGGTGCTTTTCGCACTTATAGGCAGCTAGCTTCAAATTTATATTGGCCTGGAATGATGAAAAGTGTTCAACAATATGTGGCTGAATGTTTAACATGTCAAGAAAATAAAATGAAGCATCATCACCTGCAGGATTACTTCAACGTCTTTCCATTTCGACTAGAGTAAGGGAAGACATTTCTATGGATTTTATTACAGGTCTGCCTCGTTCGCACGGTGTGGATGCCATTTTAGTAGTGGTTGATCATTTCTCTAAATATGCGCATTTTCTGTGTTCGCGCCATCCTCATACAACTAAAATAGTTGCTTATTTATTTGCCAAGGAGATTGTGAGACTTCATGGGGTGCCGAGATCCATTGTAAGTGATAGAGGCCCTACCTTTCTTAGTCATTTTTTGTCTGAATTATTCCGCTTACAAGTTACCCAGTTGTGCATGAATATAGAGTATCATCCAGAAACAAATGGTCAGACTGAAGTGTTGAATAGAGGGCTTGAGACTTACTTGCATTGTTTTACTTCGAAGCAACCTAAACAGTGGAGCTGATGGATTTCTTGGGCCAAATACTAGTATAATACCAATTATCATATAGCTACTGGAATGACTCCATTTCAAGCTGTTTATGGTCATCTTCCTCCAACAATTCATCAATTCTTGCCAGGAGAAACAAAGGCAGACGTTGAAGCATGAGATTTAACCACTAGAGATGAATTGTTGAAACAATTAGCCTATAATCTTACAAGAGCATAATAGAGAATGGTTAAGGCGGCTAATAAGCATCCACTGGAAGTTCAATTTAATGTAGGTGATTCGGTTTTTCTCAAAATTAAACCTCATCGCCAAACTACACTCGAGCAAGTTATCAATTCTAAACTGGCCGCTTGTTATTTTGAACCATTTAATATAGTTAAAAGGGTGGGGAATGTGGCTTATCGGTTATAGCTATCGGAAAATGCACAAAATCATCCTGTATTTCATGTCTCTCAAATTAAAAAAGTAGTTGGGCAGCATGCTGAGGTAGTTCCAGACTTAACTAAAGGATTGGAGATGTATGAGGAACTAATTGAACCAGAGGATGTGCTGCAATACAGAATTTCAGATGTTAATGGTATTCCAGAGTCTCACCTCTTAATTAAATGAAGGGCAAACCAAAAGAGGAACCTACTTGGATGAGTAATACAGATGCGGTTAATCAATTTCCCAATTTCAACCTTGAGGACAAGGCTGTTCTTCAAGAGGTGAGCAATGTTGCAGGCCCTGTTAAGGATCCAAGGAATATGAGCCAAGATCCAAAGCCTTTGAAGGTTTATTATAGAAGAAATATGAAGAAAGAAGAGTCTAGAATGGGACAGCTTGAAGGGAATATTTTGAAGGTTTTACAGTTAGAGGAATTAGCAAAGGAGGGCCACTTGTCATTAAGAGAAGAATCCAGCTTCTAAATAAGGAACAATGCAGCGGAAAAGGAGGAGGAATTTCTTTTGTCAATCAGCTATTGTTGGGGCTAGCTTGAGTTAATTCAGGAGTATTCTCCTGGATACCTTTTCTGTCCTCTTTATTTTCTTTTCTTTGTTGTTTTGAGAGTATTTAAAAGTTATTGAGATGTTATTGTGTAAGCTACTGCCATTTCTTCTTAATACAAATTCAATATTCTTCTAATTATACATCTTTCTTGTTGACTGTTCCTAACTCTATCAGTCCAAGCCTTGATTAAGACTTAGGGGGTGTTTGATAGGAGGTTAACAAGGAGTAATTATTACCCTTATAACTTTTAACCTCTCATTAATGTTGTTTGGATACTTAAAGATTTTTCACCTCATTAATATTTATGCCTTCTTGAGGGTTTAAATGTTAACCTTGGGGGCCTAGGTTAATAATTACCCTCTTCAAATGTTAAAACTTATAAAGGTAACATTTAACTCTTGATTTTTTAACCTTCTACCAAACACATCCCTAAAGGGATAGCAAGGATGCATCTCACCTCTTCCCCTTCAAAGTTCCTCTTCAACGTTGGAATGTTCCATGCACTACCATTAGCTTTTCTAAGCTTAGAGACCCAATGGATTGCTAGGTCATGATTTGCTCTCACTTTAGGGAAAAAAGGAAAGGAAGATGGAATCCAACGGTCATGTTTGCATAAGAAAGGAAAAACATTCTAAACTTCCCATCTAATACCGTTTTCTAGGAGAGTTCTTCCCCAAAGAATGCTTTGCCATCCCTAAGCCGGTCTAAATCCTCTTTGGGCTTGGAGAAAAGAGGTAAAAGGGAAGTATTTTTCTTTAAGCAATCTTGACAAGAGAGAATCCGGGTCAAAAAGAATTCTCCAACTTTGTTTCACTAGTAGTGCCATTTTAAAGCTTTGAATATATCTAAATCCCATGCCTCCACATTTTTTGGGTTCGCATAACCGATTCCATGAAACCCAATGAATCTTCTTCTCCCTTGTTTTGACCCACCAAAAACTGGCCATAATACTGTTGACCAATTGGCAATAGGAAGAAGGTAACAAAAAGCATGACATGGCATAGATAGGAATTACAGTGGCTATTGCTTTAATAAGGACTTCCTTCCCTCCCTTGGAAAAAAGTTTTATTTCCAGCCTGTCGTCTTAGCCTGAATTCTTTCTTGGATTTGAGCAAAAGCCTTTGATTTTTATCAAGGGATGTGTTGGAATCCTACATCGAAACAATATGAAGTAAAAGGGCAATATATAAGTGATTAGGTTGTAACATTGACTTAGCTGGTCATTTTGATGTGTAAAGCAATCTAATTACTTGTATAAGCCTGAATTAAAATGAATTGATTATAATCTGACTGACACTCTCTCCGAATTTAATATGGTATCAGAGCCTAGACTAGGTTGTGGGTTTCAGCCACCCATAAGGCTGTATAATTGGGCCCGTGTTGGGTTAAAAATAAAAAATACAAATTAATTGTCAAGTGACAACTATGTGATTGCACTTGAGGGGAGAGTGTTAGAATCCCACATCGAAACAATATGAAGTAAAAGGGCAATATATAAGTGGTTAGGTTGCAACATTGACTTGGCTAGTCATTTTGATGTGTAAAGCAATCTGATTACTTGTATAAGCCTGAATTAAAATGAATTGATTATAATTTGACTGACACTCTCTTCGAATTTAATAGGATGGAAGAAGGCAAACCCAGGAAATTATCATAGCCTTGCATGTTGTTAATTTGGAGAACTAAAGCAATATGATATCTTTGACGAGGTGGGGCATTACTATTGAAAAAAAATGGCTGATTTGGCACAATTAACACACTCATCACTAGTTGAAGCATAGTGCTAGAGAATATCCAAAATCTTCGACAAACTCTCTACTAATCAGATTTTGAGAAGATAATGGAATCCTCTGCAAAAACAAGCTGAGAGATTGATTGACCCTGACGCAATTGGAGACCCTCAGAATGGCAGCAGATTTAATCTTATGGGATAATCCTTCTGCACACAAGAAATATAGATATTGAAACAACGGGTCACCTTATCTGACACTCCGAGATGGAACATGTCGATTAATGTAAAATAAATAAGTGACTAAAGTTACACATGACGTAATCCAATGGATCCACTATGGAAAGTTAGTCCAGAGCAATTAGGAGTAGAATCACATTTTTTTCTGACAACCTCAACAAACAACCTTATCAAGTAACAAAACTTAATAATCTTTAATGTGATAACTTAGTAATATTTCCTAATCACTTTCTCCCACTGTTACCACATGGTTCATTAATTGTGATAACTTAGCTAAAGCCTTCATATGAGTTGACATATCTACATACAAATTTTTGGTGTATAATTTTTCCATAAAATACAATGATATTTGAATAATAGGGGTATTATAGGATTATAGTCACTTCCAAAAAGTTTGTCTGCCAACCATGAATTTAAATTTCATTCACAATCACAGTCGCGAGTAATGTAACGGCCTTAACGTAACAATAGCGCCTTATCGTTACACAAATTTTTTTAAAAAAATTTGCAAAGTTCACAAAATGAATAGATATTTAAAAATATAAATAAAACTAAGATAATGAACTAAATAATAAGCATAAATATATTAAATAAAGACATTAAATCGATCATTCTTAGACATCATTAGCATTAATTAATTTAAAACTAAAATAATATGTAGATAGTAAAGAACTAGCGTTATACTTAACAAATATTAATAAAGCCTAAAAGTTTTTTTAATGTTATCTTCTAATTACTTATGTATTTTACTAAAACTAAATTTGAAAGCAGTTCAAAATTAGAAAAAAAGAATAATGTATAGATCAGATAGACTAATGCTTCATGCTATAAATTTAATTTTAAAAAAAAAACCTAGCATAAACATAATTTTTATGAACAAATAAGCAAAAAAAATAAATAAATAAACAAATAAATAACTCTTCTTTTGCAAGATATGGATGGGTAGAACTAGAAAGATAGTTCGTGATCTTAGCTAACTAGATTATGATTTATGATCTTAGCTCAGGAGACAAAAAGCGAAAGATTTGTAGAAAGAAAGAGAATCTTAGATCTAAAGTTGAGAGAGAAAGTGAGACATCACAACTTAAAACTCCCTAAACCAGAAACAAATCACGAGGAAGAGCTATTGCCCTCATTTGGACCAAAAAAAAGATAGTGAGATAACGGACCATTACCATTACTTGACGGTAAATAACGACTACTACCATTATGTAAAGGCCGTTATGGCTGTTACAGGTGTTTTTTTTCTATTGGTGACTAGAGGCTAAAAAATTTTAAATAACGGCCGTTACATTATAAATAATGGCTATTACGTTACATTATTTAAAACCATCTGCCAACCATGAAATATTAACTAAACAAGCCAATACAAATTATAGGAAAAAGTGTGGTAATACAACTTCTATCTCAAGAATAGCTACTCTGAAAACCAGCATATAAGAATCAAGGCGTTAGCCTAATATATTTAAAGCAAACTAACATTATGGCCCATTAATTATGTTGGAATCCTACCAGATTGTAAATCCCTAAATTAAAGAGATTGTATTGTATTGTATTTCTTCTTTCCTTCTTGTAATTATCTTCTTCCTATATCATAAGTTTCCTAGAATATCTAGATTTCTTTTGTATCTAGGACTGTTATACAGAAATAGGAAGAGTGTACAAGACAAATACACACTGAAATACAAATTATTCTCTCCAAGAATCCTTCTCAACATGGTATCAAAGCACAGCCATCTTTTAGTGGCGTAAATTTTTTTTTAAAGGAACTAGGGTTTCTAAGTGGGTAAGCTTCTAGCGACCTATAGAGGGAGATTGAGCTGTCATCGCCTACGCTAGGAGGAAGCCCACTCTGCAATCAGTCTATCACCAAAGAATCGTCATCGTCTAGCAAAGTGCGTGGCCTCACGGTCCGACACAAGATCTCTCCAGTTTTCCACATGCCAACATGTGAGCCCTCTTCCAGCAACTTTTTCTAGCCGAATCTCCTTCCGGTGTTCTCCCCTGACCATTGCACCTATGCCCAACCTATTCCTTTCGCCCGGTTTGCACCTTGATACCTGGACCTATTTGTTTGAGCTTGTATTGCTTTTTTTCTAGTATTGTTATTCTACTGTTCCTTTTTCTAATGGCTGAGGGGAAAAAAGAAATTTCAAAAACGAAGATGGGTACCATGACTAACAATCTTTCTTTACAAATCAGTCTCGTAAAGCTTGACGGTACTAACTATCTTGCATGGTTAAGATCTTGTTTGTTATTCATTCAGGCTAGAAGACTGCAAGGATATGTCACAGGGGATAAAACAAAATCGGAACCTAAGAGTACCACTTATAGTCAATGGGAATCAGAGAATTCTGTTGTGATGTCTTAGCTTAATATTCAATACAATCTCAAATAGCCTATGGATATTTGATGTTGAACAGTGCAGCAGCTATTTGGAATGCAATCTCCCAAACTTATTCTATGATGGACAATGATGCACAAATCTATGAGCTTTGAAACAAAGTTCATAGTATGAAACAAGGAGAGATGACCATTACTCAGTACTTTGCAAAACTAAGTGGTTTGTGGTAGAAACTATACTATTACCAAGAATTTTAAGCCATTTGTACTACTGATGTTGTTAAATTTCAAAAATTGATTGAGAAAGAACGAATCTGACTTGTTAGGTTAAACATAGAATATAATCAGATTCGGGTCCAAGTACTTAGTAAGGATCTCATGCCTTCCCTAAGGCAACCTTATTCATATGTACAGCAAGAGGAAAGCAGCAAAGGTATCATGATCCACTCTTTACTCATTGACAAGGCAAGGTTAGTAGCTGTTATGTGAGAGATTGTGGTTGCGATTATTAGAAACAAATAATTTGTTCTTATTTTGCGACAACAAAGCTGCTATCAGTATAGTTCATAACCCAGTTCAACATGATTGAACCAAACATATAGAGATTAATCGACCCTTCATAAAGGAGAAAATAGTTGATGGGTCTTTAAATGTCTCTCATGTGACTTCCAGAGAATAAGTGGCTGATGCGTTTACTAAAGGTTTAAACAGCAAGATATTTCATACTCTAGTTTACAAGTTGGGCATGTGTAACATACATAAACTAACTTGAGGGGGAGTGTTGGAATCCTACCAGATTGTAAATCCCTAAATTAAAGGGATTATATTGTTTTGTATTTCTTCTTTCCTTCTTGTAATTATCTTCTTCCTCTTTTATTAGTTTCCTAGAATATCTAGATTTTTTTTGTATCTAGGATTGTTTATATAAATAGCAAGAGTGTACAAGGCAAATACATATTGAAATACAAATTCCTCTCTCCAACAATCCTTCTCAACAAATTATTTCCCCTCATTCAATCCCACATTCATGGCATAATTCATAACTTGTATAACTTTTACAACCCATCATAATTCTTTTATTGAAGTTGTGCTGCATGCACTCAAGATTAACCATAAGTATCCACTTTCTGCATACCAGACTACCATACGTATAATAAAGCAGTAACAAATTGACTTTACAATTTGAACTATATCAACATCACATGAGGCTATCCAAAAATCTCAAAAAAATATATTGAATCACTAAGGCTCTGTTTATTTCATGAAAAAATAACTTGTCTATAGAAAATATTTCCAAGGAAAACATTTTCCAAGAGAATAACTTATTTTATGTGGTTTGGTTGCAATGACGAAAAACAAAGAAAAATTATTTTCTAGATTTTGGAGTACACCAACAAAATGTTAATTTTCGTTCAATTTCTGTCATCAATGACTGGAGGTGGCTGCCAGTGATCAATGATGACTAGTCGTGGTCATCAATGACTGGTGGTGGCTGCCAGTGATCAATGATGACTAGTCGTGGTCGGTGATCAATGCTTAATTTTCCCTTTAATTAGGAAAATGTTTTCCGTTGACCAATTCTTCTAAGCACCCCAAATGCCAGAAAAAGTAGAAAATGTTTTTCAGAAATTCCATCAAATAGACAAAGCCAAAGCTTGACAAAATTCAAACTATAATACCATGTCTTAGTAATAAGTGCAACCACCAATTCCTATTCTTATAGTTGATAAGTTCAGGATGTTATCTATAAAAATTTGAAACATGAGGCAACATGTGCCACTTGCCCAAGAATAAGCCTCAATCACAACATGAACATATTTAAAACAATCAAAAGTTTGCACTAAAACAGAAATGAGGTAACTGATCTTTACACAGATGCTCCACGTTATCAGCCCAACCTAAATATTCATTTCTCAAGCATTGCTCATAGAATGGAGCTGCCTACTGATGCATGGGTTGGACAGCATAGGAGGATCGAATGAAGCAAAAGGGTGAAAGAAACAGCAGAAATTTATGTTTCCTTCTGTGGCAGCTTGTGGAGATGTGTTTTCCAGTCCAAATTCGCTTCCAATTGTGTTTTCAGAAGTCCTAACATTATCCCACTTGTTTTGGGAAAGTTTCCACTTGTTTGGGAGAGTTTTAGCCTGCCAAATTAGCTTATTATATATTCCTATTTCAATTAGGATTTTCTTTTTGGTTTCCTATTTCATCTAGCATTTATTTAATTTTCCTATCCTAAGTAGGATTTAGATTTCTTCCTATTTTATTTAGAATTTGCTAATTCCTTTTGTAATTTAGTTTATCCAAACTTCCTGGTTAGTAGAGTTATTTTCCTATTAGATTAATACCCATATATCCAACGTATTTTCAGTTTTAGAGTTCAGATTCCTATTAATAAAAGTCCAGCAGAGATTTCACTCAATTTTCACTCATGTGAATGTGTGTTACTTTTCTTGAGCCTGCATCACCTATGACTGAATGTCATATGGCAGTAAGGCAGTTATTGAAGAGAGAGAGAGGGAGAGAGAGAGAGTAGCAATACAATTTTGCTCAAGCGTAGATTTAAGCACCTCAAGTGCCTATTCAAATAGATATAAACCACAATGAACCAACAAACGAAAAAAATAAAATAGCAAGATTTGACATTATTCACAAGCCTGACATCAATTCTTGTAAAATGATGCCAAATACTGGGAAAGCTAGTCCATGCCCAAAGAAGGAAAGCCTGAACTTTGTTAAAAGCATTATGGCAGACTCAGAACCCTATGGGACAAGGCATAAAGAAAAGAAAATAAACTAGAAAAAAACAAATCTAAAAGTACTCATTGAAAAGTAGCTTTAGTGGCAGAATTTTACAATATCATTAACCAGCAGACATAAAATTCGTGTCATTAGACAAATCCCTTGTAGTGATTGCCATAAATGAACTAAACTTAGTGAATCCAACAAAAGACCTAGTAAGAACCCCAACCACCCTGAAGCCTAAGCGAAGCCCCAAGAGGTTATTGATCGATCTACTGCAATGTTCTGAACATAAATCACTTTTTATTCTTTTTAATGTGTAGTGTATCTGGGGTACCGTTCAGTTGAATTTGCAAGCTCCCAACCAAAAGTTGTGGCCAGTGATCAATAAGACACTCAAAGCATCCAAGGTACACTTCTCCTGGAAGATACCAAAAGCAACTTTTGGCCAAAGTTACAGCAGCCCAAGCCCAGCCATAGTCATGCAATCTAATGTATAAATATTGGCATTGCTCTTTTCATTACTTAATTCAGTTTCATATCAATAGGTGTAACACCTCTCTACTTTTATCCTCTTTTTTTTTTCTTTACATTTGGCAATTACACAAAAGTTAAATAGTATACTAATAAATTTATTAAAAGGCCAAAGTTATAGTTGTAGAGCAACAAAATATGGATGCCAAGTGAACCAGCCAACCAAACAAAGAAATTTCAACACCTAAGCCCATGGTTTCACTGTGTATGTACACTATAAATGGTAATGACTATTAAAATTCTCACTGCAGAACTCATACTGGCATTGATATAACTTCTTATCAATGATAAAATAACCACAATGATAAGCAATCCTACCTGGTTTGATGGATTATCTGCATTCCCATTTGGAAGTGGTCCATTATTAGCACTTGTTACACCATTTCCATTAACATCTAGTTGGTTTCCATTGCTTTGACCAAACTTTGATATATCCTTTGAGCTTGTCTGGGATATGCGTGACTCTTCAGGGTAAGATCCACTCCTTTCTCTTGTATCAGCTAGCTCAAGATGAAGCTGTTGTACAGTATGCAAATGAAGTCTCTCCATCTCTGCTAACTAATATCAATAAACCAAAGGAAGAAGCAAATAAATCAATCCAAAAATGATTAAACTTTGGCCACAAGAATAGCAGTATCACGCTGTTTATCATGTAGCAGTATTTATCTATACTGCATCAGTAAAGGTATACGAAGGATTTTTTTTTTTTTTTTTTTTTTTGAAAAATAATGAATCAAAATAAATTTCAGAAGTAAAATGAATAAGCCAATTAGTCAGCTGAGAGAAAGAGGAAACTGTACAGATACAAGCAAGCATACAGGACACACAAATGTAATATAAGCCAACATCTGTCTAAATGCCAAAAGAACTGATTGCAAGTCAACCTGTCTTTGACAACCCAACCATAGCTGATTATATTGTTCTGTACGTTCTCGTAATTCAACTTGCAGCGAGTGGTTTGTAGTAGATTGCAAGGCATCCATCTCCTGAACGCGTGCAATCCAAATTTTCAATTGTTCATCCTTCAAAAATATTGTCTCCTGATCAGCTCTATGCTGAAAAATAAAATCAATATTAGACCTCCCAATCCTCACATGGTTAAATAACTTAATTGGTCAACAATTTGATAATGGAGGAATCCATGAAGAACACAAATTCATATACTAAATTTGCAATTTTCAATAGCCATTAGCCATCATAAATTGTACTCTTAATGAAGAACCAGATCTGTAAATGTCCAATCAATAGACCTGTTCCTGCAATTCAAGAATCTGCCTCTCTTTTTCTTGAACATGTTCTTGAAGGTCCCGTATTTGCTGTATATGCTGTGCCCTTTCAGCTTCAGAATGATCCCGCTCTCTTCTGCAGAAGAAACATTTCCAGTAAGTCCATACAAGATTAAAGTAAGGTTATTACCAGATTGGCTATTCACCACCTCCCTTCACTGCCTTTATATCCATATGAAAGTAATGCAGTAAGAAAATAATAATTTGGTACTCCATATGTGATAATGTACAAAATTCATATTTCATTGTGTATCTTTGAACGTAGGGAGAAAAAAAAAAAAAAAAGAGCAACGGGCCAAAGAAGACATAAAACCATAAAATATGTGTCCTAAAATATACATACATAGTGCCTTCTGGGAACCTTTGTTTTAGTCACATTGTTTCTAATTTACAATCTCTAACACAAGATGGAGCTTGCCTCAATCATAAAAAAGGAAGTAGAGTTACTTGGATAAAAACAAAGTGATGTTAGGATTCCACTCTGAACAAATACCTAAATGTTGCCAATTCTTTATTTTGTTCTCTGAGAAGGCCTTCCTTGGCCCAGGCCTGCAAAAGATGATACAAGACAATAGTGCGCATAGTTTACCAAAAACAATTTCTCTAAAAGCACAACAAACACATGACCAGACCGCTTCATTATCCAATTTAATGGCATGTAATTCTCTTTCTTTCTCTTCCATTCTCCTTTCTAATTCATGTTTCACCTGTTCCCTTTCTCGGAGTTGTTCCTGTAAAAGAAACAAAGCCAATTCTAGGAAGTCATACGAAAGAGAAAGAATCAAGTAGTCACTATCTAGACTGCAGTGACATCAAATCAATTTTAAGGAATAACTTAAGGCCAAATGGGGTTAAAGAATGGCAGAGAGAGAGAGAGAGAGAGAGAGAGAGAGATCAGACAGAGGCTCAAATGGGGTCAAAGATTTGTTTCATTTTGTAATTTCAGCTACAGAATCACTCAATCAACACACTTACACTGTCAACAAAAACGTAATCCTAAAAAGAAAGCAAGAGAGAGTTGAGGAGCTTTTGGTGTTGCAGAAAAGAGGTAATCAGATAAATAAAAGAAATAGTGATTTTATTGCGGGAAAAAAGAGAGAGTTTCCTTTTAGCTTAGATGGAAGGCAAAGTAGCATAGTGTGGGCTTGTTCATGGAGTTACTGGAGTATTGCAATTGGTGACTACTGACTAGATTGACAGTGGCACGATTGAGTCATGAGTGAAGATAAGTGGCAGGGCAAGAAGAGGGAGGTTGCGAGGGTTGAAGCAAGAAAGTACAGAGATGTGGAGAAAGAATAAAAAAGGGAGGGACCAGGAGGGCCCCATATATTCAGCAGGAGGGCCTCATTGACACGTCATTGACGGTGTCATACACACGCATTGCTACATTTGGTCTAATGCAAAATTGTGCTAACTTGACATGGAATTTTTTAGGGTGTAAAAGGTTCCTCAAAATTTTGCGAGGTCTGATGGGTTAAAACATATAAGTTTAGGGCTAGAATAATGCATTTGGCCAATAATTTACCTCAATAGTTGTAAGCTACAAAATTTCAAGTAGCAAATTTTAAAGATTAGGTGGTGATATGCAGCCAAATTCACACATCTGATCTAAGGTTTTATGTCTAAAAAGTATTATACTTTAATTTATCCTCAGGTAAAATTACTCCAATAGTCCACAAAATTTTGGTTAATACAAAAAAAAAAAAAAAAAAAAAAAAAAAAAAAAAAAACCTTAAAAGGTTCAACCTTAAGATTTGCAGCAGCATCTTCATGATCTTTGATTTGAGCATCAAAACTGTTCTGCATTTCCATGATCTTCAACTGAGCTTTAAGTTCAATCTCCACATGTTGCAGCTCTTCTCTTTGTCTAGTAATACTATGAATTCGCTGCTGCATAATGTCATTATTCAAGCTACCATCCACATTGATCGAACAGAAGTCCACATCAGCAGGCTCTCTTCCATGCTGCACCTTAATAAACATCAAAATCAAGTTCACTTTCCATTACCATCAAACCAAAATCTTTTTTCAAAACAACAGAATATTACCTCGCATGTTGTTCTCTCATCTGATTGCACCAAATTTGATCGTTCCAATTCCTGTGATTAACCAGCACCAAATTAATGACCCAGAGATCAACACAAGTTACACATCCTAGCATTTATTAAGTTACCCAGAAAATGCAGAAAACAGAAGGAATTAAAGATTTGGATGTCAAATTTATTGGCTGGTTTTCAACGTTACTCATAAATATGACAGAAGAACATTCACTAGAATGAAATTATACATCGGAGTTAGGTTCCGACAACCTACTGGAGACTAATTTTTCCATACAGAAAATGAAGTTCAACCCGCAGATTACTTCAAAAACCTTGGGCAAAACCACATAAACCAAATTGTTCACATCAAGCGTTCTGTTCATATATTGTAAAAGCACACTAAAAAATGACCCAACTCCAAGTTTGGTAGCTGAGAAAATCAACGGAAACTACAAACTTTGCATCAAACCAAACCGCTAAAATCTTGTACCACACACCAAACGTTCAATTTCTCTCCTACATTTTTCGCAGGAATCTGAACAACCCGAAAGCAAAATTACCACCTCATCACCAGCGTTTCGAACGGAATGATGGTCAGAAACGGCACGCCACTCCTTCCTAGACAATGGCATCGGCAGAGAACCGCCGCGTGAGGCGACGACACCGGCCGCGGCCTCCATTAAATTCTCCGATACTGCTCCAATTCTCAACTGGTATCTAAGCACGCAGCAGAAAAAAGAAAACCCTAGCTTGTATGAAAAGATCAAATGAAACCCTAGAATTGTAGAAATTTACAAAGGACCTTGAAGGAAAAAGAAGATAATTAAAAATTAAAATGGTATATATTGAGAGGGAAAGAGGGTACCTTAGGCAAAAATTTGGGGGGTTTTGCAAGATTGTAGGGTATTGCAGGGGCTTGGAGTGTAAATAGTTAAAAGTTGACAGTATAGAGAGAGAGAGAGAGAGAGAGAGAGAGAAGTAGAGAGATAATTGGGTGTGAAATTTTTCGATAGATAGCAAGCTCCCGCCATTTATAGGGCAACTTCATCGCTAATTCATGTTGATTTCACGCGCTCTACTTTGGCGTGTGTCTCACCCTTCTTTCACGCTTAGCTTCCTCGCCGGTCATGGGTCAAACTTGAGTCTTTCTCTCTCGCGCTCAATTTGCTTATGGAGAGACAAAATTGAACTAAAAAAGTTACAAAGAAATTATATTGTAGTTTGACCTTTTTTTTTTTTTTTGAAGAATAGTAAAACCAATGTAAGCTCGTGAATAAATTTAACAATTTCATTTATAATAAATTATTTATAAAAAAAATTTAAATAAATGTTCACATAATTATTTTCATTTTTATTTTTTTAAAAATGAAATTCTTTTAAAATAAAAAATTAAATTTTTACATTTAAATATCAAAATTAATAAAAAATCAATTAAATTGAATTTTTTCTAAAATTTCATATTTCAAACAAAAAATTAACTATTGAATTAAATATTTATATTGAGATTTATACTGTCACAATCTGATTTCACGGGCCTGACTGACATTAATACCTGGACTGGCATAAAGTCCTCGAGGCTCATAGTAAGTCTTATTGTTCTCAAATCTATGACCAGAATAAAAAACTGAGGCACATCTTATAAATAAAATAAAATAAAATATTACATTTTTATTTAGATCAACTCATTTCGATAACTATCAAAAATTAAAGTTAGGGGAGTCCAACTCAACCCTGATACCACCATTTGCAAACATTTTAAATATCATAAAAATTCTACATTTATTAAAATATCAAAACTTAAATTTACAGAGTACCTGATAAGATTATTACTACTGCTAACACATGCGAAGTTCTAGATTATAATTTTAAAAAATAATAATACAAATAAATAACTGCTAATAAATCTGCAAAGAATGAAGCAGATTATTCTGAAAAAGAAACTCATATTGTAGCCTGAAAAAATAGGGTTAATAGGAGTGAGTGTTCGACTTATAGAGTAAGATATTAATTTTAAGTATAATTTCTATAACTATCCAGCACTAATGCATATCTAAGGATGAAATGCAATACAGATTATCATATTTAGCCAAATTCAAATACACTCGCATAAACAATAATTTGGAGCACTCACACACCCATATATCACATCAGATATATATATACACATCATATATATATATATATATATATATATATATATATCAGGTAGTCCGTACATTCTCCTGTTCCGATGACTAATGTCTGTTTGGACAGTCAGAATGTCTGGAACTACACTTAAACTATAGTAAGGAGACATAAATTGATGGAATAAATGTTAAGAAAATATACGAAAATTTTAGAGAAAATAAAATAAAATTTAAGAGAATTTATTAATTGGTACAAAAATAATAAAAATAACCCGATGAGCACTATAAAGGGCATTTTGGTCATTTTTACTCCAGAGGTGAATTTTGACCTAAATGTTAAATTAAAAATTTGAGAGAATAAAATAATTAACATAAATTAAAAACTTTATGAATTGAATTAGAAAAGAAAAGAAGAAGAAAAGAAAAGAAAAAGGCTTAGAAAAATTAAAAAATTTAAAGTACAAAAAAATAGAATATATATAAGGCATAAAAGACAAACCCCACCAACCTTTCTTCTTCACTCTATTCCCTCTTCTCTCTCTCTCCTTGGCCGGCTGGTTGCTACCCTTTTTTCCACCATTGTTGTCAAGCTTAATGCTTGATTTCTTCTTCATTTACCCATTAAAACTTTTAGCATCTTTCATTAAAAATCATTCCCACTCCATAAGGAAGCCATTAATAGTAATAAAAAGATGTAGAAGGGAAGTTTAACAAGACACCCAAAAGGTTAGTGCTCTAACTACTATTCTTTCTTCTATAAATATAAGAAGCATGCTAAACTAAGTACAAAATTCATGAAAATCAAAAAGAAAAACTTGAGAAAAGGGAGATATGATTTTTGGCAGCCATAGAACCCTTGAGGTTTAATGCTTTTAAGTGATGAAAAATGGTTCCATGAGAATATTTGATAAGTTGATGTGTTTGGGAGTTGAATGTGTAGTGTTTGTGCAAATTGGAACTTTGAAACTAGGGTTTGTGTACATGATTTTGAGGACTTTATGTAAATACTTGAAATTGACCTATTGTGTCACACCTTACTTCTCTGTAAGACATAACATGATCCCGTAGTATACCTAATGAATTACCGATTCCGTCTTCTGATAACCCATTAAATACACTATAAGGGATTTTAAAACAATTTTCTTACTTTTTAAAGGTGGCGAGCACTTTTGGTAGAAATTAAAAACTTTTACTTGAAATTTAAAGAATAGTTAAAATTTTTATATATTTTTATTTTTGCGCAAATTTTAGAAAATTTTCGGCAGAGTACTGTCTATATTTGAGAAAAATAGTTCTTCAAACACCTATAAAAATACTTTCAATAATTTATTTCATCAAAATCAACTACTACCACAACACAAATCAACATCATTTCTCCTAACTCCATAATTCAAAATAATTTTCAATTCAATTGTCTTCAGAAATAATATTAAATAAGTTTGAACATTACAATAATTTGCACTTCCATTACACATCCAAAATAACATTTCAAAAGTTTTATACATCGGCTCAAATAATTTACACACACATATTTACATGCATAATCAAAATCTAATATACAAGGGTATACTTATAATATACCCAAGGCTAGTCACAAGCAATTTTCAAGGTGCAGCTGCAAGAATCTCACTCAACTACTCTATCTCTACTCTCACCTGCGACAGCATACAAAGCTATTGCTGAGTATAAAAATACTCAGTGGTGCACAATAAAATATAAAATGCAAAATATAAAATATTTATTATTAATTCACAGTTCAAATATGTGACACCCCTTACCCGTGTACAGTATATCCGAGTAAGCAATGTCACACGGTGTATCGGCACCCTCTATTTTAACTTAATTAATTTTTGTCTTAGTTTTGAATATAGTTTATGAAATATAATTTATTTAAGCCATTTATCAAAATTATTATTTATTTGAGGTTCCGAAAATTTTAAGAAAAATCCGGCAGAGTACCAGCTAAAAATGGAGAAAACAGTTCTTCGGAACCTGTTAAAAACACTTCCAATATTCATATCTCATCACTCTCAAACTCCAATATCAAAATCTCAACATTTTTCAATTTCATTTCTCAATCATTCATCTCATATAATATCATGTATAAATCACAATCAAACATTCACTTTTCCATTCACAAACACAATTCTCATTATTTACATGAACATCAAAATACATTTCATGAGTTCAACTACATATGAGAAAATAAAAATTTAGTTACAAAATATCAAAATGACACCTAGTGTCCTACCAATGCACTGTAGAAGTTGAGGTGACACGGACACTGTGCAGAGCTGCAGGATGGACTCACCCAGTTTGCGGTCTACTGGGCTCACGATCAGTATCTCCAGAACCTACGCGTGGCAAAAGCAACGCGCTAAGCAATGATGCTTAGTGGTGCAATAATAAAATAAAAGAAAATAGCAGAAAATAAATATGTATTTAATGTATATATCTTATTTGTTTTGTATCTGTTATATTCATTTATTTCTTTAACTTTGTCCATTTTCATTCATTTGGTTGCCCAAGTAACCTATTCTAGACGACTGGACTGGATAAACGGGTAAACTGGCACTGGGTATCAAATACCTCGGGCCGTCACACCATCGGTCACATATGTATCTCCCGGTGTGCAGCAGCGCTAACAAGTCAGAATAATATTAGGCACGAGGCCACATCTCAATACAAGGTCAGAATGGCTAAAAGCCATGAAATCACAGAATGGCATATTGCCATGTGCAGTACTGCTAACTGAACCCTATTGGCATGCCAAACTATCCAAACCAATCTTGTTAGGTATACTAGGGCATTTGATACTTTAAAATTCTTCAATTTGTAAATTTCAAGTTTTGGTGTCACTCTTCACTTCATTAGTCAACAAAAATGTTGACTTTTGGATAGAAAATAGGTGTATTGGTTTTAACACTCTCAATGTACCACATTTTGCATTTAAAACTTGTTGGGATTAATCACCAAATTCATTTCCAAACTTAGCACTAAAGGGCAGAATTTTCAGTTTTTGTACCATAAGTTTACTGTTCCATTAGGGACTGTTACAGTGGAAATTTGAGGAAATGGTAAACATGAAAGTTGTTCCTTATTTTGTCTAGTTGAATTTCTTTTTTTGAATCACTCCATTTGGAGTCTTGTAGCTCCAGATATGGTCCAAAAACCATAGCTGGCCGGATTTCAATTCTGCAGAATTTACCAAATCTACAGTACCATGAACAGTGACTGCCACTGCCTTGTTGGATGGGTTCTGGCCATAATTCGGGGTAGGTTTCTTCATGAAAGTTGTTTGTCTATGTCTTATCTTGTTGCTGTAAAAATTTCAGGTCAATTGACCATATCTACAGTGAGTTATGGCCAAATGAACAGTTACTATTCATTTGGTCATTCTGCAGAACCTGTTTGCAGGGTATCCGGATTGGGGCCAACTTTTGGTCCTCTTGCTTTGGTCTTTTGAACATGGTTTCTTCAGCAAAATTGTGCCATTATAAGTCTAGTTTCATGTCCAATTGGCCAAACACCAATTTAACCTACACAGCCAAAGATATGGTAGTTCAAACAGGCTGGACTCACAGCCTCATTTCTGCTATCTTTAGGCAGCCTTCCCATTTCAGTTTGCCATGCATTAGCTCACTTCAAATTATGATTAACTTGCCTTAAATGGTCACTAATTGACCATTAGAACGTCCATTAATCATTTCATAAGCCAAGTCCAATTTTTCACTCCCAAAACCCTAATTTCCATTTCAATTTACCCATACACCTAATTAAACACTTTCATTCATTATATATGTGTATATACACCTTAAACATAATCTCTAATTCATTATAAATCCATTAAAACAATCAAACTCATTCCTTCCTTAGGGCTGCCGAAATTCATGTACACATACACATGAGTTTTTGTCCATTTAAATTACAATTTCTTACTAAATTCAAGTCCCTAATCATGAAATTAAAGAGTTTTAGGTATATAGATGCACTAACCTCTTGTAGGGCAGAATTTTCCAAGTTTAATCTTCACTTTCTTTCCTTTTCTAGGCTGCCAAATACTTTCTCAAGATGAGTGGACAAGTTTTAATGAAAGGGGTTTAGGGTTTAGTAGTGGAAATAAGAGAGAAATGAAGCTTTTTGATGGTTTTAATGGAGGTTTGGCTAGGGCAAGGTTTTCGGCTGGTTGGGGAGGATGATGGCTGCTGTGTTTTTTTAATTTTTTTGGTCTTCATTTATCTCTTTTATTAGTTAGTTAATTGGTTGTTTACATATGATTGGTGGTAGCTTTTTAAATGACATCACATTATGTCATAAATGAGCCTTTTTTTTATTTTTCTTTTCTTTTCATCACTACTCAATTTCAATTTAATTTTTAGTAATGTTTATTCATATTTTATGTCATATTAATTATTTACTTAACTGGACAAGTCGGCCAAAAATCACCTCTGAAGGCAAAATGACCAAAATGCCCTCCGTTCGGCTTAACGGGTCAAAATTGTCTGTACCGATTGAAAAATTTTTCTAATTATTTTCTTGGCATTCTAATGCCATAGGAACCTCAATGACCCTTCTCTGGAGTCCCAAAAATTATTTTATGAATTTTTCCTGTCTAGGGCTCCTAGTTGCGAACCGCAACTTCCTCCAGGTTACCCATCGCTTGGGCACCGGCTCATTTAACTTGGTTGTATTTTATTTCTAAAATTTTTACTAAATTTTTCTTATTAATATTTGAGTTAATTATGGTCCCTCACTTTAATTTAAATATTTTTCCGAACGTTCTAACTGTCCGGACCGACACCGATCACCGGAACAGTAGAATGTACGGAGTTGCTACCGGGAGGGTGTTACAAAATATTTCACTATCACATTTCAATTTTCAAATAACATTTATCACAAATCACAATTTGAATATTTCATAATTTTCAAAGCTTAATATAACACAAATTTGATCAAACAATTTAATAAATACAGTATTGCCAATCAATAATACAACTTAGGCTATGACACAAAATTTTCGATCATGCCGTGTGTACATCACGGCAAGGCATACTCACCCCACTAATCGAAATCAATGAGGGAGGTGGCTAGCTAGCTAATGAGCATTCATCCAAACTCACCTCCTGACTGGGAAGCCAAAGAGGGAGAAATATAGTCATACTCACCCCATAAATGGAGGAGGAACATAGTGATATTGCCATGCCAATTGTGAATAAAAAATAATTTAAATCAAGTTATTCAAATATTTCACGCAAAACACAAATAAATTTCCAATTCAAATTTCCATTCATAAAATGACAACACAGCATTTCTTGAAACCCATAATTAGTACACCTAATTCATAATGCATAGCTAAATAAGTTTTCAATTAGAAAACAATAAATTAAAGTTGATTGTGCACAAACCTCTTTTGTCAACTCAATTTACTCAAACTTTCATTTCTCCTTCGAAGATCTCTTCCCAACTGAAACACATAAATTTAAAGTGCTTCAATATCCATTTTTAATACTTAAATTTCAACAATTTCTTTACAAACTTATCCTTCCTATTACGGTTTATAAATTTTGGGCCTTTTATATTTTTGTATTTGGTGGCACTATTCATGTCAAAACGTTGACTTTTCTATACTTAATAGGTTTATTAGTTCTAATTGTACTCATATAGCATATTTTGGGTGTCAATTTTGTTGGCATTGATTGCCAATTCAATTTCTAAGTCTCCTAAGAGAAATTACAATTTTTTAGTTTTGGTCCCCTATTTTCTACTGTTCCATAGGTCTAGTTACTGTGAGAATTTAGTTAAGTGTCCTTCATCAAAGTTGTTCCTTATTGTCTTAGCTTTAATTCCCTTTTTTTAATCACTCTATTTGGAGTTTTGTAGCCCAAGTTATGCCTATTTGAATGGGGCTAGCTAGATTTGGTTTTACTTAGAATTCTGGGCATTTTCTAGATATTGGCAATTTTTGTACACTGACTACAGGTGACTTTTTGGATAGGTTATGGTCAAAATTTGGGTTTATTTTCTTCATGAAAGTTGTAGGGCTATATCTCAGCTTTCTATCGGTATAAAATTTAGGTCATTTGGACCTTCCTAGACCAAGTTATGGTCATTTACGTAACTACTGTTTATTTGGTCATTTTTGTACAAGGCAGTATGCCCTAATCCGGATTTGGCCTAATTGTACACTAAGTTATGGTCATTTTCTGGGCATGATTTCTAAATAAAAAATGGTCCATTTTGTGTCTAGTTTCATTCCTAATTGACCTCATACCAATTGGGTTGGTAAATTTTCAGTTTTGATCCCTAAAAAGGCCTTAGGTCTAGCTGCCTGCATATTAGCCCTAACCAATCCGAATTGAAACTTATCTCTAACAATTTACACACACAACAAATAGTCACAATTGACCATTTCTCAACTCAAATAAGGTCAACTACATCAATTGACCAATTCTCAACTTTTTCTCTAATTTTTCAAAATACTCAAAACCCTAATCACATTGAGTTCAAATCTAATGCATTCAAAACATATATTCATACTTCACGTACACAACTCAATCAAAACAACCATCCAAACACTTCAAAATCATTCATTTCAAACCCTAACTAAGGCTGGCCAAAATTCTTGTTTGGTCCCTCAACAATTATTTTCTTTTAATTTTAAGTTAATTTCTAAGTTACTTATACTAAAAACATAAATATTAAACATAAAATTGAAAACTAACCACTAACCTCTTTTGTTGAATTTCTCCCTCTTCAAATCTCCTTTCTTTCCTCTTCATTTTGTTGTTAATAGTTTTACCAAGCTTCAAAAATAAGGTTTAATGAAGGAATTTATGGAATTTATGGTTAATTTTGGGGTTTAAGAAGCGTAAGAGTATGTCACACCCTACTTCCCTATAAGATGTAACATGATCCCGTAGTATACCTAATGAATTACCGTACTTCTCCTACCGATAATTCATTAAATATACTACAAGGGATTTTAAAACAATTTTCGGGAAATTTAAGTCATAGATTAAAATCTGGTGTTATAAAATTTTTTCAAACTTTTGGCAAAGTGCCGGCTGTATTTTGAGAAAACAGTTCTTCAATCCTGCAAAAGAAAATGCTCCCAATATGTTTTCTCAAATACAACTCCAATAAACTTTATTTCAATTCACAATTCAATTCTCAATAAACAATCAATTCATTTTCAAACTAATCTCATCATGAAGAAATATTTCATTGATTATAAGACTCAAAATTTTTATTACAAAGCTATTCAAGTAAATGAAATCTCAAATTTACATTTACAATAATTTACATTTAATTACATACCAAAATATTTTACAGGAGTTTTTATACAACTGCTCAAATAATTTACATACATATTATTACATGCATATATCAAAACCTATGTACATGGGTATACCTATGATATACCTGGAGCTGATTTGAATGTGTCTTCAAAGAAACTTACTCACTGCTCTATGCTCTTCTTACCTGCGACAGCATACAAAGCTATCGCTGAGTGGTGAACTCAGTGGTGCACAACTATAATTTAAAACATAGTACAATATACATTGACAAAATTTACAGTAAATAATTTAGAAATCTGAATACTAATCAAATTCCAAAACTCAAAATATTCATTGCCAATAATGTAAATCATTTGTATAAAATGACTTTGATCACGAAATTCAATTTATCAAATCATGACTAACCATTTAAGGTAGTTCCAACAAAATCAATTATACATAAATCATAACTGAAATCATAATTCTTTACTGTTCAAAACATTCTGTGTCTCAAAAATTATGTTGTATCTCAAAAACCATGCTGTATCTCAAAAACCTTGCTGTATCTCAAAAATCATTCTTTATCTCACTAACTATGCAAGACTAATCCGAAAGGGCCATATTCGATGTGATTCTAACTCCCTATGGTTGTGGAGGTCGAATCAGATTCTAACTCCCTATGGTCGGGGAGGTCGAATCATTGTGCACAGTACCATCACAATAATGAATCTTTCGCAAGGGCCATAACGATAAAATAAACTTAGATCTAACCTCAAATCAGAGGAAAATCTAAGCCTGTGCACGTACCATGGTAATCAAAACACAACTAACTCCATTGTCTTCTCAACAAATGAGAGAGACGGGTAATAACCTAGTCAAGCATCTATAGTGAGATATAAAACAATATCACAATCCTTTTAGTGAGTTTAAATCACAATATAATTTGATTCAAAGTCAATTCCAATATCCACTAATTTTTATGCTCATCACAATTCAAATAATAAATTTGCATTTTTCCATGAAAATTACCATCACAATTCAAAACATGTTCTATCACAATTTTCTAGAACATAATTTATTCAATCCATAACAATGCTTAATACTTATGGAAATACCATTTCACAAAGCTAAATTCATACATACTATAACAATTTCAATAATCATTGAATTAAATCCAATGCTTGCTGAACATAATACATAAGAAAAATATGTCATTTAATCATATAAAATATTCAAAACAAAATCAGTTAAAAACTAGTTGTGCACAAACCTCTGATAACTATCTCTTGACTCTGACTCAGTGTTTCCTTTCCCTTCCCTGAGTCTTTGCTAACTGAGAAACACAATTTGAAGTGTTTCAGTACTCATTTAAACTGTCTCTAACGATAATGCTTGATAAGTAATTCACTGAATTTCTATTATTTGCTTAGTCAACCTAATGTGTTGACCCTCGATGCGTTCTAGGTAAATTAGGTTTTAATATTACTAACATGTCACATTCAATAGTCTTTTAGGGTTGGTACATGTTACCAAGTTCATTTCCATGTATTTTGCATTTTATTGCAACTTGCTGGATTCTGAGATACTAGTTTGACCTAGCCGGACGACCTAGTTTCCTCGGTTTTTGGGTTTCGGTCAAAACTACAAACTTGTAGATCTATGTCTTATTGCACGCGGGGCAAAATTTCAGGTCATTCTGAGTTATGTAGACCAAGTTATGGTCATTTTACTATTGCTGGTCAAAATGCATCAAAATTAGTCACTTTAGGTCATTTTAGGTCAATTTTGGTTCGGCCAGTTTTTGGACCCAAACTTGTGCAATCTGTTTGACTTGCTTATGGTCATTTTTGGGCTTTGGTGTCTTCACAAGACTTGTCGATATGAGTCTTAACTATTCATGGTCAAAATTTCAGGTCAATTGGACCTGTTTTGAGTGAGTTATGGTCTAAATACTAACTGCTGCCCAATTGGTAAATTTTCAGGCCTTTATTGCACTTAATCCGGATTTGGTCATTTTTCAAGCTACCTTGCAAGCAGAATTTTGGCAAGCTTCCTTCATGAAAGTTGGCACATTTTGTGCCTAGTTTCACCTCCAATTGGTTTCATACCAATTGGAGCCACACACTTAAGGTTCTAAGCCCAAAATGCAAACTGCCTTATTACATTTCCTTCATACACATCAAAGACCACTTTTAACACTTACCAAACTCAATATTTAAGCCAATTTTGGTTTGTACCATAACCTAAACATAGTTCACAACATATTATAGGTCATTTTGGCAGCTTACAATTACATTCAACATACACCATAAAGTGCAGAATTTGTCAAACTCATTTACAACAATTCAATCACCTAACCATAATACTTTTACATGTCCAACTTCACACCATCACACACATATCCAAACTGCCATAACAACCAACACAATTCAACATTAATATTCCATAATCCAAACATGAAATAACATCCTTATGGTTCACCAAACCAGGCTGCCATTTCATGCATTACATTCTCATAATTTCCAAGCATTCAAATTTCAATACACCTTCACATATACTAAGTATACATCACCCAAATGATTTCCTACACACATAAACATTTAATCAATGCTTTAATCCACCATTCACAAGCAAAAATAAACTGTCTTCAAGGTGTTTTCATGGCTGCCAAAAGTACACATCCCCCTTAGAACATTAAACTCCAAAATTCTTTCCACAATTCAAGTACCCATAACCTCCTTACTAACTTTAATGAAGCACTAACCAAAAACACAAACTTACCACTTTGGAAATTCTTCAAAACCTCTCCAAAACTTGATTTTCTTGTTGCCTATCTACTGCCCATGTTGTGTAGAACAACTTTAGTGAAGGAATCAAGTGGAAAAGGTGAATTAATCAAGGTTGCATGGAGGTCCTTCCATGGCCAACAATGGTGTTTGTGTGGATGCTTGAATTTGGAAAAGTGAGGATTTGAGGAAGAAAGAATGCTGCAGATTGTGAGTGGGACCAATTCTGTTTTTTTTATGCTTAAGATATCCCATAGTGGTCCATTAAGTGATTAAAGAATTGAAGTTAATGTTTAACTTTCATTTATTCCACATTAAACCCATAATTTTTCTTATTCATACAACACATAATATTTCATTTTTTTATGGCATTTTCAAACTTTATTACCATTTATTTTTAATGAACATGTAGGTCAAAAGACAACTCGGGATGTCAAATGACCACAATGCCCCTGTTCGGGTTGTATTCCCGATTTTTCCAGTAACACTGGGTTTTGTCCGTTTTTCGATTTCTCACTTTTCTTTGTGCTAATTAATTAATTTTTCTTTGATATTTCTAATGGCATTTATACTTCAATTGATATCTCTATAAGTCTTAAAAATGTTTTTCAGGGTTCCCCGCTGTCCAGGGCTAGTCAACGGTTCACGCCGTGACTTCCCGGTGCGGTCACCCATCGCTAGGGTTCTCGGCTCGCTTAACTTGGTTACATTTCTTTGCTATTATTTTTCCTTTGTTTTTCTTGTATTTTCTTTTCTTGTATTTCATTATTTTATGTCTCCTCACTCATATCGAAGTATAGTTCTAGGCATCCTAGCTGTCCGGACAACACTGATCACTGGAACAGTAGAACGCACTAGCGAACATAGGGGTGTTACAGAGTAAGCTTCCATGGAGGTGTTGTCACACCTTACCCCTCTGTAAGGCATAACATGATCCTGTAGAATACCTAATGAACTACCGAACTTCACCTATCGATAACTCATTAAGTACCCTACAAGGGATTTTAAAACAATTTTCTTACTTTTTATAAGTGGTGAGCATTTTCTAATAGGTATCCAAATATTAAATTAGAGTTTGAAAACTAGTTAAGATTTTTGTCTCATTTTATTTTTTGGAAAATTTTATAAAAATTTCAGTAAAGTGCCGTCTGTATTTTGAGAAAATAGTTCTTCAAATACCTGTAAAAGCACTTTCAAGGATTTATCTCAACAACTTCATCAATTCAACATCTACCCCAACCAATTTCAACATCATTTCTCAATTTCAAAAATTCAACATCATCAAAATAATATAATTTAATTTCATTCAAATTAAAATAATATACTTCCATTCATATGTAATTAAAGATAAAATAATTTATATACATCATTCCAGAAATTTACATTAGGAAAAATCCAAACCAAAATTTATTACAAGTTTTATACAACTGCTCATGACCATTTTCTGTATTTACATACATTACATACATCAAAATAATTTTTACAATCAAGGTATAAAAAATACCCGATAGAACTTCAGGGTAGGTAGCTCCTCAATCCTCAGTAGCTCACTCTGCTGCTCCTCTAGTCTCTATATCTGCGACAACAATAACAGCCATTGCTGAGTACTAGGACTCAGTGGTGCACAACATAGTAAAATGACCTTTATGCAAAATTTAAATCATACTTATTCAAAAATTAAACTGAACATGAAATATAAATTCAAAACATGATTTATAAGATTTTAATCCAAACAATTTCATTTCAAATGTCTCAAAACAAATTTCATAAAAACACACAGTTATATCATGCCATTCGAAATAAATATCATCTCAATAGCCAGAGGCTAAGGAGAAGTCACAACACAAGGCTAGCTAGCTCAAATATATGTGAACCCATTCTTTTTCTTCTTCTACTGGCACACACCTCAACACTTCAGCCAGAGAAGGAATCAAAATTCAAAACTGATTTTCTCCACTAGTCATACAAGTGAGGTATTCAAATATATGGTCATGACACTGTGGTTTCAAAACTATCTTAACAATTTACTAAACATTTGATACCATTTCAAATATATATAATTAAACATTCAACAATTTAAATTAAAAGCATAATAAACATTTTAATCCAAGTGTGTTGCAATTTAATATCTGAATTCATTAAAAAATAATTCGCAGAAGAAAATTTACAGAAATTTTATATTGTGCACAAACCTTATACCAGTCGCCTTTTGGCCTTGACTCGATCCCTTGAGTTCTTTCCCGATATTTTTTTCAACTGAAACACAAAGTTTCATAATATTTTAGTATCACAACTTATCATAATTCCAAAAATAAATTCAAATCCACTTATACCTAGCTTTAATATGCTAAACTTGACATTCTTTAAAATTTGTATTTCGGGGTTACTATTCATGACACTATTCAAGTCAATTTGTTGACTTTCTAATGCTTAATAGGTATGGAAATTCCAATTTCACCCACATACCACATTTTGGTTACTAAATTTGTTGGTTTTGGTTGTTTACTCAAATTTTAAGTCTTTTAGGAAAATTTGCAAATTTTCAATTTTGGTGTCCTATGTTGTACTGTTCCATTGGTCATGTTGCTGTTAGAATTTGGCTAAGTTTTCTTCATAGAAATTGTTCCTTATTGTCTTAACTTTATTCTCCTTTTTGAATCACTCCAATTGGAGTTTTGTAGCTCAAGTTATATCATTTGAATATGACTGGCCGGATTGGCCTAACCCAGATTTTCTGGGCAATTTCTGGGTTCTAGTAGTTTTAGGTCACTAAATTTGGGTGGCTAAATGACTTGGTTAAGGGCATAATTTGGACTTGTGTTCTTTATAAAAGTTTTAGGTCTATATCTCAGCTTTCTATTGGTAAAATTTCAAGTCATTTAGACTTGCCTAGCCCAAGTTATGGCCAAATGAACAAACACTGTTCATATGGTCATTTTTGTACAGGGTAGAACACTCACTTCCAGATTTGGCCAATTTGTTCACTATGGTATGGTCACTTTTTGGGCATGATTCCTGAATAAAAAATGAGCAATTTTGTGTCTAGTTTCATTCTCAATTGGCCTCACACCAATTGGGTTTGTAACTTTTCAGTTTTGGTCCCTGAAAGAGACCTTGGTCATGCTACCTACATAATATCCCTAAGCAATTCGAATTTAAACCTAATTCTAACACTTCCAACATACCACAATTGGTCACATATGACCATTTTTCAGCTCAAACAAGGTTAAACACACCATTTGACCAATTCTCCAATTTTTGTCTTCCAAAACCCTAGGTTCAAACCCTAATTCACTTGATTTGTTATATTTAATTTATTCCAAGCATACCAACACCATTTCTCAACTCATTCAAGCTTACATACACTTTTAATTCATTCAAAACACATCATATTCTCATACATCTATGGCTGCCCGAAATTCACATATAGTCCTTCAAAGTTGTTTTCATTTTATTTTAAGTATATTTCTAGGTTTATTCAACTATAAACATAATTAATTCAACTAGAACTTCAAGTTTAGATTACTAACCTTTATGCAGAATTTTTTTCCTCTTCAAACTTCTTCCTTTCTTCTTTCTTTCTCGTTGAACCTTCTTTTCTAGTTGCCCAAACAAAGTTTAGTTATGATAATTGAATTTTCTATGGTGGGATTTGGTTGTCTTCAAGCTCAAAAGTGAGCTTCCATGGAGGTTTTGAAGAGGGAGAGGTGAGAGAGATGGGTCACGGCAATTTGAAGAAGATGAAGGACTTTTTGTTTTTTTTTTCTTTTCTTTTTCTAAATATTTAACCTTTAGTAAGACCAAAAATTATCCAAAAATTTAAAATTTTAATTATAATGTTTATTGCATCATGCATGATGTAATCACTTTTTCATTTTTTTCTTTTTCTCTTTTTTTTTTTCATTTAGTTTTCTTTAGTTCTTTAATTTAATTTCCAATTCCAAAATTTTTTTTTCTTCGATTTTATTTGACAGTTAGGTCAAGAGTCAGCTCTAGGGGTCAATTGACTAAATTGCCCATCGCCGGTTCGATCCGATTTGTAAATAATTCAATATTTCTTCTAGATCACTGACCTAATTATTTGACAAGCTTAACAATTCTTTTTTGTGGTTTTCTCTTTTCCACTGTGTTCGTAATAGTCCTAAGGACTGCGGCATCATATTTTACAGTTCGAAATTTGAGTTTAAATTGACTTTGCAGTCCTTCCCGAGAAGGTCACCCATCGCTGTGACTCTCGGCTCATTTAACCTCTTATGTTCTGTTTTTCTTATTTATACTTAACTAATTGGCAATTACTAGTTATTTGTATTCAGGGCTTATCTTGTTGTCTTAGATGTGGTTCTAACCCCCTTAATTATCCGGACCGATACCGATCACCGGAATAGTAAAATATACCAGGCTATATAAATAGGGGTGTTACAATTGTTCCCCCCTAAAAATAAATTTCATCTCGAAATTTTACCTGGTATCAGTCTCTAAACAGCTATGGGTGCTGTCTCCTCATGTCCTCCTCTCGTTCCCAAGTAGCTTCTTAGCCCGAATGATGGTTTCACAGCACTTTCACTAACAGTATCTGCTTATTCCGTAGCTGGTTCACCTCATAAGCCAGAATCTCTATGGGTTCTTACTCATATGTGAGGTCTGGATTCATTTCAATTTCTTCCACTGGTAGTACATGAGATGGGTCTAATCTATACCTCCTCAACATAGACACATGAAAGACATTATGTATCTTCTCCAACTCTGGAGGTAGTGCCAAACGATATGCCAAAGGACCCACTCTTTCCAGAACCTCATATGGCCTGATGAAATGAGGACTCAGTTTCCCCTTTCTGTCGAATCTCATAATTCTCTTCCAAGGGGAAACCTTGAGGAATACTTTCTCACCCACTGCATACGCAATATCCCTTCTCTTTAAATCAATATAGGACTTCTGATGGTCTGATGCAGTCTTAAGTCGATCTCTGATCACCCTGATCTTCTCCTCGGTCTGCTGAATAATTTTGGGCCCTATCATTTTTCTTTCACCTACCTCATCCCAACATAGGAGAGTTCTGCATTTTCTGCCATATAAAGCTTCATATGGAGGCATCCCAATGCTTGATTGGTAGCTATTATTGTAAACAAATTCAATCAAAGGCAAGTGTGTGTCCCAACTGCCCTCAAACTCAATCACACAAGCCCGTAGCATGTCCTCCAAGATCTGAATTACCCTCTCAAACTGGCCATCTGTCTGTGGGTGGAATGTCGTACTGAAGTTCAATCTACTTCCTAGGGCTCTCGGAAGACTACTCCAGAATCTAGAAGTGAACCTAGGATCTCTGTCTGATACGATGGATACTGGCACTCCATACAGTCTTACTATCTCATTAATGTACAACTTGGCCAATCTTTTTAAACTGTAGTCCATCCGGACTGGCAGAAAATGAGCAGACTTGGTCAGTCTGTCAACTATAACCCATACTGCATCATGACTTTTTTGTGTCCTCGGAAGTCCCATCACAAAATCCATCGTTATTCTCTCCCATTTCCATTCTGGTACTGGTAGTGGATGTAACAAACCAGCTGGTACTTGATGCTCTGCCTTCACTTGCTGACAAGTTAGGCATTTGGAAACAAATTTTGCCACATCTCTTTTCATACCCATCCACTAGTAATGCTCCTTTAGCCCTCTATATATTTTTGTGCCACCAGGGTGGATGGCAAAAGGAAACTCATGTGCTTCCTTCAAAATGATCTTTCTCAAATCAATATCATTAGGAACACACATTCTGCCCTGGTGTAGTAGTAAACCGTCATCTCTTATTAAGAATTCTAGTTTCTTGCCCTATCTAACTTCTTCCAACAGCTTTTGATACCTTTCATCATTCTGAGCAGCCATTCTGATATGATCAATCAACACTGGCTGCACATGCCATGCAACTGCTGTCTGTCCCTCATCATTAATCTCTAAGCTGGCATGTAATGATCTCAACTCATGTACCATAGACAAAGGAGTAACCCATAGACTTGCTAGAGTCTTGTTACTTAAGGTGTCAGCCATCATTTTAGCTTTCCTTAGCTGATAGTCGATAATCATAGTCTTTTATCAATTTTAACCATCTCTTCTGTCTCAAATTCAACTCTTTCTGGGTGCCCAAATACTTCAAACTCTTATGATCTGTGCAGATGTAGCACTTCTCCCTATACAAATAGTGTCTCTAGATATTAAAAGCGAACACTATAGTTGCTAGCTCTAAGTCATGTGTCGGATAATTCCTCTCATGCGGTTTCAGCTGGCGTGATGCATAGGCAATGACATTTTGATCTTGCATCAATACACAGCCTAACCCATTGTGAGAAGTATCACTGTAAACAGTATACTCTTTACCCGGGGTAGGTAAAGTAATGACTGTAGCCTCAGTCAAACATCTCTTCAATTCATCAAAACTCTGTTGGCATTTTTTTGTCCACTGAAATTTCACATCTTTTCGAAGTAATTTGGTCAATGGAGATGCCAATATGGAGAATCCCTTCCAAAAACGGCGGTAGTATCCAGCTAAACCCAAAAAATTACGAATCTCTGTGATATTTCTGGGTGGCCTCCAATTAAGGACAACTTCTATTTTACTTGGATCTACCTTGATGCCCTCTACCGATATTACATAGCCCAAGAAAGATATTTCTTTTAGCCAAAATTCACACTTTGATAATTTGGCATATAGCTGTTTCTCCCTCAAGGTATGCAGTACAATCTGCAGATGCCTATCATGCTCTTCTGTACTCCTCGAATAGACCAATATATCATCTATGAATACCACAACAAACTGGTCGAGGTATAGTCTGAAGATAGTGTTCATCAGATCTATAAAAGCAGTCGAAGCATTAGTTAACCTGAATGGCATGAGCAAGAACTCATAATGGCCATAGCAGCTTCTGAAGGCAGTTTAAGGAATACTCTGCTCTTGTACTTTCAGCTGATAATAACCTGATCTCAAGTCAATTTTGGAGAACACAACTGCACCCCTCAACTAATCAAACAAGTCATCAATGCAGGGAAATGGATATCTATTCTTTATTGTCACCTTATTCAACTGCCGATAGTCAATACATAAGCGGAGAGTGCCATCCTTCTTCTTGACAAATAACACTGGCGCTCCCCAAGGTGACACACTAGGGCAGATAAAGCCCTTGTCAAGCAACTCTTGCAACTGCACTTTAACTCTTTCAATTCTGCTGGTGCCATTCTATATGGTGTTATAGAGATTGGGTCCACACCAGGCATAACATCAATCTCAAACTGCACTTCTCTTTCTGGACGTAATCCTGGCAATTCATCAAGAAACACATCTAGAAAGTCACATACTGTAGGGATGTTCCTTAGTATTGGACTCCCCACTTGGGTGTCTATCACATGTGCCAAGTATGCTTCACACCCCTTTCTGATCATCCTTCTAGCTAGTGCAGCCGCAATGATGTTTGATGGCAGTAAATGCCTCTCCCCATGTATTACCACATCACTGTATAGAGGGAGACCAAAAGTGACTGTCTTCAGTCTACAGTCAATAATGGTGTGATGCACCAATCTATGCTCAAGATAATATCATAATCTTTGAAGGGCATTTCAATCAAATCTGACAGAAAAACATGTCTTTGGATCACCAAAGGACAGTCTCTATAAATTCTGTTGACCCCGACCTCTTTTCCTAATGGACTAGTTACTAGCACTTCAAAACCCATTTGGACACATGGAACAGCAAGTGAACTGACTATGCTAGCACTAACATACGAGTGGGTTGAACCCGGATCAAACAACACCAATACATCTTGATCAGAGATAGAGAATGTACCAGCTATAACATTAGAAGTCTCAGCCTCTTCTCGCTGTCTCATCATGTAAACCCTGGCTAAAGCACTTCCTTGTGCTGACTAACCAACAGTACCTTGACTGCCAGAAGTATTGCCTCTACCTCTGCCTCTTCCTCTGCCAATCGGTTGTGAACCTCTGGGAGCAGGACTCTGAATAGATCCTTCTGCAGTCGTAGGAGCTGGACCGAATCTAGGAGCACTAGTGCAGTCTTTAGCAAGATGGCCCTTGCCTCCACAGTTAAAACAGGCTCCTGTTGCCCAATAGCATTCTCCCCTATGAATCTTGCCTTAAGTCTCACAGGGGCAGGGAGGTTGTGAACCCCTGCTCGACTGCTGATCAGACCTAGGGGGTCTCTGTCCAGAGAATCTGCCCCTTCCAAACCTTCCACCTCGACCTCTGCTAGGTCCCCCAAATTTCTTCCTCTTCCTAGAAGTACCACCAGGACTTGGCTCTACTGACTTTTCCCCTTTATCTTTATCTGATTTCTCAGCTTTCTCTGATTTTTCTTTTGCTGGTGTCGCTTCTGATTCAATTCTTTCCAACTCAAGTGCTTGAGAAATGAACTTTGAAAAATTACTATGCCTGAATCCCACTACTTGCATCCGTAGGTTGGGCTTCAAACCCGTCTCAAAGCTCTTGCACCTTTCCTTGTTGGTAGAAAAGAGACTCCCAGCATAGTGGCTTAAGCGGGAGAACTCCCTCTCATATTTTGCCACTGTTCTGTTACCTTACTTCAAACTCAGAAATTCTTATAGTTTCTGATCCACATATGCATCTGGGACGTATTTCTGTCTGAACTCTCTGATGAAGTCATCCTAGGTTAGTTCTGGTGGTTCAGCCAAGCTGTGGGGGATGGTCTTCCACCAATCATTCACATCCCCTTGCAGTAGTGACACGGAATATTCAAATTTCAACTCATATGGGCAGTGCAGCTTCTTGAACACTCTATCCATTCTTTTTATCCATTGCTCTACCTCTAAAGGGTCTACTGTACCTTTGAATTTTGTAGCCCTATACTTCAACAGTTTGTCATACTGTTTAACTGGAGCTTGAGGTTGCACCACAGTAGTTTGGGGGGAGCTTGAGCAGGCATACCCCCAGCCATTTGTTGAAACATTGTCGCCATCTGCTGTGCAAATTGTGCAGGAAACTGTGGCATTTATGGGGTTAGTGCCACTGACCCACTGACATTCTATAGAGCTGGGGCTTCCCCTTATACCTTAGCTTCAACATATTGCTCAACTGAGCGATCCCCTTCTTCCATATCAATCTGAAGCAGGATATCTCCTGAACAAAAAATATAAGGAGATTTCCCTCTGTTAGTTCATATTTATGATGTAATGCACTGTATGTAACAAATAAGGACATTGAGCAGTTATACTTAGCAAAGAAAAGACACAAATTCACAAGTTAAAACATACTTCAAAAATTTGCTCTGATACCACTAAAACATGTCACACCTTACCCCTCTGTAAGGCATAACACGATCCTGTACAATACCTAATGAACTACCGAAGTTCACATACTGATAACTCATTAAGTACCCTACAAGGGATTTTAAAACAATTTTCTTACTTTCTATAAGTGGTGAGCATTTTCTAATAGGTATCCAAATATTTAATTAGAGTTTGAAAACTAGTTAAGATTTTTGTCCCATTTTATTTTTTCATAAATTTTATAAAAATTTCAGCAAAGTGCCGTCTGTATTTTAAGAAAACAATTCTTCAAATACCTGTAAAAAGCACTTCTAAGGATTTATCTCAACAACTTCATCAATTCAACATCCATCCCAACCAATTTCAACATCATTTCTCAATTTTCAAAATTCAATATCATCAAAATAATATAATTCAATTTCATTTAAATTAAAACAAAATACTTCCATTCATATGTGATTAAAGATAAAACAATTTATACACATCATTCCAGAAATTTATATTAGGAAAAATCCAAACCAAATTTTATTACAAGCTTTATACAACTGCTCATGACCATTTCCTACATTTACATACATTACATACATCAAAATAATTTTTACAATCAGGGTATAAAATATACTTGATAGAACTTCAGGGTAGGTAGCTCCTCAATTCTCAACAGCTCACTCTACTGCTCCTCTAGTCTCTATATCTGCGACAGTAATAACAGCCATCGCTGAGTACTAGGACTCAGTGGTGCACAACATAGTAAAATAACCTTTATGCAAAATTTAAATCATACTTATTCAAAAATAAAACTGAACATGAAATATAAATTCAAAACATGATTTATAAGATTTTAATCCAAACAATTTCATTTCAAAAGTCTCAAAATAAATTTCATAAAAACACACAGTTATATCATGCCATTCGAAACAAATATCATCTCAGTAGCCAGAGGCTAAGGAGAAGTCATAACACAAGGCTAGCTAGCTCAAATATATGGGAACCCAATCTTTTTCTTCTTCTACTGGCACACACTTCAACACTTCAGCCAGAGAAGGAATCAAAATTCAAAACTGATTTCCCCAACTGGTCATGCTAGTGAGGTATTCAAATATATGGTCATGACACTGTGGTTTCAAAACTATCTTAACAATTTACTAAACATTTGATGTCACTTCAAATATATATAATTAAACTTTCAACAATTTAAATTAAAAGCATAATAAACATTTCAATCCAAGTGTGTTACAATTTAATATCTGAATTCATTCAAAAATAATTCGCAGAAGAAAATTTACAGAAATTCTATGTTATGCACAAACCTTATACGAGTCGCCTCTTGGCCTTGACTCGATCTCTCGGGTTCTTTCCCGATATTCTTTTCAACTGAAACACACAGTTTCATAGTGTTTCAGTATCACAACTTATCATAATTCCAAAAATAAATTCAAATCTACTTATATCTAGCTTTAATATGCTAAACTTGACGTTCTTTAAAATTTGTATTTCGGGATTACTATTCACGATACTATTCAAGTCAATTTGTTGACTTTCTAATGCTTAATAGGTATGAGAATTCCAATTTCACCCACATACCACATTTTGGTTACTAAATTTATTGGTTTGGTTGTTTACTCAAATTTTAAGTCTTTTAGGTAAATTTGCAAATTTTCAGTTTTGGTGTCCTATGTTGCGCTATTCCATTGGTCATGTTGCTGTTAGAATTTGGCTAAGTTTTCTTCATAGAAATTGTTCCTTATTGTTTAACATTATTCTCCTTTTGAATCACTCTAATTGGAGTTTTGTAGCTCAAGTTATAGCCATTTGAACATGGCTGGCCGGATTGGCCTAACCCAGATTTTCTGGGTAATTTCTGGGTTCTGGTAGTTTTAGGTCACTAAATTTGGGTGGCTAAATGACTTAGTTAAGGGCATAATTTGGACTTGTGTTCTTCATAAAAGTTTTAGGTCTATATCTCAGCTTTCTATTGGTAAAATTTCAAGTCATGTAGACTTGCCTAGCCCAAGTTACGGCCAAATGTTCATTTGGTCATTTTTGTACAGGGCAGAACACTCACTTCTGGATTTGGCCAATTTGTTCACTATTCTATGGTCACTTTTTGGGGATAATTCCTAAATAAAAAATGTGCCATTTTGTGTCTAGTTTCATTCCCAATTGGCCTCACACCAATTGGGTTTGTAACTTTTCAGTTTTGGTCCCTGAAAGGGACCTTGGTCATGCTACCTACATAATGTCCCTAAGCAATTCGAATTTAAACCTAATTCTAACACTTCCAACATACCACAATTGGTCACATATGACCATTTTTCAGCTCAAACAAGGTTAAATACACCATTTGACCAATTCTCCAATTTTTGTCTTCCAAAACCCTAGGTTCAAACCCTAATTCACTTGATTTGTTATATTTAATTTATTCCAAGCATACCAACACCATTTCTCAACTCATTCAAGCTTACATACACTTTTAATTCATTCAAAACACATCATATTCTCATACATCTATGGCTGCTCGAAATTCACATATAGTCCTTCAAAGTTGTTTTCATTTCATTTTAAGTATATTTCTAGGTTTATTCAACTATAAACACAATTAATTCAACTAGAACTTCAAGTTTAGATTACTAACCTTTATGCAGAATTTTTTTCCTCTTCAAACTTCTTCCTTTCTTCTTTCTTTCTCGTTGAACCTTCTTTTCTAGTTGCCCAAATAAAGTTTAGTTATGATAATTGAATTTTCTATGGTGGGATTTGGTTGTCTTCAAGCTCAAAAGTGAGCTTCCATGGAGGTTTTGGAGAGGGAGAGGTGAGAGAGATGGGTCACGGCAATTTGAAGAAGATGAAGGACTTTTTGTTTTTTTTTTCTTTTCTTTTTCTAAATATTTAACCTTTAGTAAGACCAAAAATTATCCAAAAATTTAAATTTTTAATTATAATATTTATTGCATCATGCATGATGTAATCACTTTTTCATTTTTTTCTTTTTTTCTTTTTTTTTTCATTTATTTATCTTTAGTTCTTTAATTTAATTTTCAATTCTGAAATTTTCTTTTCTTCGATTTTATTTGACAGTTAGGTTAGGAGTCAGCTTTAGGGGTCAATTGACCAAATTGCCCCTTGCCGGTTCGATCCGATTTGTAAATAATTAAATATTTCTTCCAGATCCCTGACCTAATTATTTGACCGGCTTAACAATTCTTTTTTGTGATTTTCTCTTTTCCACTGTGTTCGCAATAGTCCTAAGGACCGCGACGTTACATTTTACTGTTCGAAATTTGAGTTTAAATCGACTTCGCAGTCCTTCAGGAGAAGGTCACCCATCGCTGTGACTCTCAGCTCATTTAACCTCTTATGTTCTGTTTTTCTTATTTATACTTAACTAATTAGCAATTACTAGTTATTTGTGTTCAGAGCTTATCTAGTTGTCTTAGATGTGATTCTAACCCCCTTAATTATCCGGACCGACACCGGTCACCAGAATAGTGAAATATACCAGGCTGTACAAATAGGGTTATTACAGGTGTATAGTGAGAGAATTGGGAGAGGGATATTGGTTTTTAATTCTTTTGTTTTTATCCCCTCAATTTACTTAGTCAAAATTTAATTAAATGAAAATTAATTGTGAGGTCATTGCTTAGGTCATTTTGGGTGATGTCATAATTAAAATTTTATTTTCTTTTCTTTTTTCTTTCTTTTTCCATAGTTCTTTAATTTAATTCTTGATCCTAAAATTTTCTTTTCTCCGATTTTATTTGACAGTTAGGTCAGGAGTCAGCTCTAGGGGTTAATTGACCAAATCGCCCCTCGCTGGTTCAATCTGGTTTACAAGTTATTCAATATTTCTTCCGGATCTCTAACCTAATTATTTGACCTGCTTAACAACTCTTTTTCGTGATTTTCTCTTTTTCACTGTATTCGCAATAGTCCTAAGGATCGCAGCGTTACATTTTCTGGTTCAGAATTTGGGTTATGATTGACCTCGCAGTCATTTCCCGGGAAGGTCACCCATCGCTGTGACTTCCGGCTCATTTAACATTTTTTCCTTTGTTTTTATTCTTTATACTTAACTATTTGACAATTACTAATTATTTGTGTTCAGGGCTTGTCTAATTGTCTTAGATGTGATTCTAATCCCCTTAATTGTTTGGACCGATACCCGTCACCGGAACAGTAAAATATACCAGGCTATGCAAATAGGGGTGTTACATATTGAGTTGAGATTGTTACTTATAGAAGTGTTATGCATGCCAATTGAAGTAAGGAAATTGGAGGAAATTGAAAATTGGGGGTGCTTGTTTTCTGCAGGTTGGGACTCAATGAGTCCAGTGTGTTTGATGAACCATAACTGATTTTCTATTACTCCAATTGGTATGAGGCCAATTGGATGTGAAACTAGACCCAAAATAACCCATTTTCTATGAAGAAACCATGCCCAAATTCTATCCAAAACTTGATCTAAATACTACCCAAATCCGGATGACCCTGCACAAAACCCAGAAAATGACCAAATGAACAGTACATATTCATTTGGTCATAACTCCCTCTATACTGGTCCATATGACCTGAATTTCATACCATTAGAAAACTTAAATATAGGGCTACAATTTTCATGAGGACCATTGAACTCAGAAATGCCAAAAACCAAACCAAATTGCTGGCCCAAGTTGGGTCACAAAACTGCCTAGAATTAGGTTGCCCATAAACTGTTGGACATAAACTCACCCGACCAGTTTTGGCAAAATGGCCATAACTTGGTCTACAAGAACTCAAATGTAATGAAACTAGTGGCAAAATGTCCAGAAGACACAGACCTACAAAAGTGGTATTTTGACCAAAACCTAGAAATCAAGAGAACTAGGTCAAATAGTTAGAACAAATCATTGCATCAAAACCTGGAATCTGACTAAACTTCACTTGACCCTAGAATAGCCTTTTAGTCATAACTCCCGCCAGAAAAATCCAATTAGGATGAGCCATACCTTTCCAGAAACTTGAGAAATAGGGCTACAACTTTGTTTTAGGAACCTTCCTCAAATTATGAATTTAAGAACCTCAAAAAGTGACCTGCAATCACTGACCTGAACAGAACACCTGTTGGCACAGGGTATATGAGTCCAAGTTAGTTATTTAGCCATAAATAATTCTAAAAAACTTGAAAAATAATAATTAAAAATTCTAAGTGACCATAAGACATAGGGCAACAATTTCTATGAAGATCACTATGCCTAAAAGTGACTGTAAAATATTCCATTAATTAGGTAAATTTTAAGTCCAAAAGCTGCCTAGTTAAGGAACCAGAATCTAGAAATGAGTCAGTTATGGTTAGCCGACCATAACTTGAGTTCTAAAAATCAAATTGACATTATTCAAATGGAAAAATAAAGATAAGACATAGAGGAATAACTTCCATGAAGGAAGTGTGGCCAAACGGTGCCTACAAACTGATTATATAGATAGGCAAAAGTAAGACACAAAGACTGAAACCAAAGAAGGGTCTATGAGATAAATTATCTTATGGTAGGGAATTTAACTCTAACAAGCTATTAAAGACTAAACTACATGAAAGAGGTATGTGGGACCTATTTTTCCACTATAAAGTGATATGAACATTGTGACACCCCTTACCCGTCTACAGTGTAGCCGAGCAAGATATGCCACGCAGTGTACCGGAACACCCTATTTTAATTCAATCATTTTTTTTTCTTCCTAATTTATTTTTTTTTCATAGTTATGAAGTACAATTTATGAAATATAATTCATTTAAGTCATTTATTGCAATTATAATTTATTTAAGGTTTCAAAAATTTTATAGAAAATTCGGCAGAGTACCGGCTAAAAATGGGGAAAACAGTTCTTCGGAACCTGTGAAAAACACTTCCAATAATCATTTCCAATCATTCTCAAACTCCAATAACCATCAACATGGTCTCAACATTAGCAATCATTTCAAGTTCTCAACATTAATCCACAATTTCATTCAAATTCAAAATCAACTAAAATATCATGAAGATATTGTCAAATTATATTAATTAACAAAATTCTTCAAAATATGTACATCAACATATGATTACATAAATTTACTATTTACATGAGTTCATAATTTACAAATCACAAACTACTACCTATTACAAAATGCAAAAACATAATTTCAAAAGGGACCTAAAGGTTCTACCACTGATGCATTGTAGATGAGAGGTGACTCTGACTCTAGGCAGATCTGACCTCACCCAGTCTCTGGTCTGCTGGGCTCTCTGTTTGTCTCTCCAGAACCTACGCGTGGCAAAAAGTGACACGCTAAGCAATAATGCTTAGTGATGCCAATAATAAAATAAAAAGAACTAATAAAAAAATGTGTAGTGAGTGTATTGATGTCTTATGCAGACAAATTTTTGATAATTATTTGTAGTCTTATTTATTTGGTACTTGTTATATTCATTATTTCATTAAATTTATCAACTTTCATTTTTGGTTGCCCAAGTAACCTATACTGGATGACTGGACTGGATAAACGAGTAAACTGGTACTGGGTATCAAGTACCTCGGGCCGTCACACCATTGGTCACATATGTGTCTCCCGTTGTGCAACAGAACAGCTAATAAGCTATAATAACATTAGGCACAAGGCTAAGTCTCAATACAATGTCAGAATGGCTAAAAGCCATGAAATCACAGAATGGCATAATGCCATGTGCAGTACTGCTAACTAAATCCTATTGGCATGCCAACCTATCCAAACCAATCTTGCTAGGTGTACTATGGCATGTTACACTTTTAAACTTTACAATTCTTGAAATTTAAGTTTAGGTGTTACTATTCATTTCATTAGTCAACTAAAATGTTGACTTTTACATAGACAATAGGTACATTGGTTCTAATGCTCCCAACATACCACATTTTGCATTCTAAAATTGTTGGTATTGGTTGCCAATACCATTTCTAAGCTTAGTGCTAGTTGTTCAAAATTTTTCAGATTTTAAGCCTTGTGTTTACTGTTCCATTGGTCATTTTTATAGTAGGAATTTGGCAAAGTTGTCTTCATGAAAGTTGTTTCTTTTTTTGTCTAGTTACATTTCCTTTTTTGAATCACTCCATTTGGAGTTTTGTAGCTCAAGTTATGGCCTAAAAATCATAATTGGCCAGATTGGACAGAATCCAAAATTCTGGGCAAAACTAGTTCTGCCAGATTTGGTAACCTAAGTTTGGTTGGCAATTTGACTAGGTTATGGCCAGAATTTAGATTTGTATTCTTCATGAAAGTTGTAGGTATATGTCTCAGCTTTCTGCTGGTAAAAGTGCAGACTAATTGGACCTTTCTACACTGAGTTATGACCAAATGAATAAACACTGTTCATTTGGTCATTTTGCCCATGCAGAATGTAGGTCACCCGGATTAGGACAATTTTTAGGTCAACTTAGTTTGGTTTTCTGGGCAAGGTTTCTATACCAAAGTTGTGCCATTATGTGTCTAGTTTCATGTTCAATTGGCCTTGCACCAATTGAACTTACATAACCCAAGTTATAGCTGCCCAAACAGGTTGGACTCACATCCAGACCTGCAGGTCACACAAGGCAGCTTAGCCAAACTCAAATCCCAAGCTACAACTCACTTCAATTCTTCATCATACACAGCCAAATGGTCACTAATTGACCATTTAAACTTTCATTCACCAACACATGAACAAGATCCAAGTTTTTGTGTCCAAAACCTAGCTCCAATTCAAGGTTCACACAACACATGTCAATTAGGCATACTAATCCATTTCAAATTTATGTCTACATATCAACACCATTTCTAAGCCATTTTAAATCCATCAAAACCAGCAACTACCACTCCCATAAAGCTAGTCAAAATTCCATTCTCAATTTCACACATAAGTTATCTCAATTTCTTAATTATTTGTTCATATTCAAACTAAATTTTAAGAAATAAACAAGATTAAGTAATTAACATGCACTAACCTCTTTGGTCTCTTTATTGGCTTGTATAAACATTAGAATTTCTTCACTTTATGATAATCAAAACATTGCTCTTAATGTGGGGGTTAATTTTTGTGAAGGATGTTTAGGGTATTGGGGTGAGATTTGATGAGTTATGAAGCTTTGGTGGAGCTTTCATGGAGGTTTGGATAGAAGGGAAAATGGGTTACGGCTAAAATGTTGAGGAAGAAAGGAGCAGATTCCTTTTCCCATTTTTGGTCTCATTTATCCTCTTTTATTAGTTAATTAAGTGGTTATCTAATGAGGATTGGTGGATAAGTGTTTAATGACATCATATGATGTCATAATTAGCATTTTCTTTCATTTTCTTTTCTTCTCTTCTCTACTCATTTTTAATTTAATTTTTAGCAATATTTACTCATATTTTATGTCATAATAATTATTTACTTAACTGGACAAGTCGGCCAAAAATCACCTCTAAAGGCGAAATGACCAAAATGGCCTCCGTTTGGCTTAATAAACTAAAATTGTCTGTACCAATTGAAAATTTTTTCTAAGCATTTTCTTGGCATTCTAATGCCATAGAACCCTCAATGACTCTTCTCTGGAGTCTCAAAAATTATTTTATGAATTTTTCCCTGGGTCTAGGGCTCCTAGTTGCGAGAACCGTAACTTCCCACTGGGTTACCCATTGCTAGGGCACCAGCTCATTTAACTTGGTTGTATTTTATTTCTAAAATTTTTTATAAATTTTTCTTATTAATATTTGAGTTAATTATGGTTCCTCACTTTAGTTTAAATATTTTTCCGGATGTTTTAGCTGTCCGGACCCACATTGGTCACCGGAACAGTAGAATGTACGGAATTGCTACAGGGAGGGTGTTACAAATCTTCCCCTCTAATTTAAATTTCATCCTTGAAATTTACCTGATGTAAATAGTTGAGAAAACTATTGCCTCATCGTCTCTTCACTTTCCCATGTTGCCTCCTCGGTGTTGTGGTGCCTCCAAAGCACTTTCACCAGTAGAATCTGCTTATTCCTCAACTCTTTCACTTCCTGAGCCAGGATCTGTATGGGTTCTTCTTCATATGTCAAATCCGATTGTACTTCAATTTCTTCCATGGAGATGACATGTGAAGGATCTGAGCGGTATCTTCTTAGCATAGATACTGGAACACATTGTGGATCTTGTCCAGCTCTGGTGGTAAAGCTTGCCTGTAGGCCACTGGACCCACACGTTCAATGACTTCATATGAGCCAATGAACCTAGGGCTTAACTTACCTTTTCTTCCAAACCTCAGTACCTTTTTCCACGGTGACACCTTGAGGAACACTTTGTCGCCAACCGCATATTCTATTTCTTTCCTCTTCATGTCGGCATAAGATTTCTGTCTGTCTGAGGCAACCTTCAGATTGGCTTTGATTAGTTTTACTTTCTCCTCAGTCTGTTTCACCAGGTCTGGCCCTACTAGTTTATCTTTACCCAATTCAGTCTAGCACACTGGAGTTCTACATTTCCTCCCATACAGTGCTTCATACGGGGCCATTTGGATGCTAGCTTGGTAACTATTGTTGTATGCAAATTCTGCCAGTGGGAGGTATCTATCCCAACTTCCCTCAAATTCAATGACACAACTCCTCAGCATATCTTCAAGGACTTGACATATATTTCATGTTATTATTATCATTTCAGTTTAATATTTGTATTAGTTCAATTGGTTTCAATTATTTACCTGAATTACTCTTTCTGATTGCCCATCCGTCTGAGGATGGAAAGCTGTGCTGAAGTGAAGTTGTGTACCCAAGGACTCATGCAACTTCTTCTAAAATCTTGATGTAAATCTTGGGTCTCGATCAGATATGATGGAAAGTGAAATTCCATACGGTCTAACTATCTCACTGATATACAATTCTGCTAACTTCTCCAGTGAGTAGTCAGTCCTAACTGGCAGAAAATGTGCTGACTTTGTCAATCTATCTACTATCACCCAAACTGCATCATGCTTCTTCTGGGTGAGAGATAGACCACTTACAAAATCCATGGTGACCCGATTCCATTTCCATTCAGGTATGCGTATAGGCTGTAGCAAACCTGATGGAACTTGATGTTCTGTCTTGACTTGCTGACATGTCAAGCATTTAGTCACATAGTCAGCTATGTCCTTCTTCATACCAGGCCACCAATAATGAAGCTTCAGATCATGGTACATTTTTGTACTTCTTGGGTGCATAGCATAAACACTGGTGTGTGCCTCTTTCAGAATACTGGCTTTCAATTCCCCATCATCTGGTACACATACTCTTCCTTTGTAGTACAGACACCCATCTATTTTCACTGCATAGTCAGTTTCTTCCCTTCTAGGATTTTGCTCATAATAGCCTTTAGCTTCTCATCTGCCTTTTGCCCATCTAAAATCTGCCGTAGCAAGTTTGGCCGTACTTGTAACTCAGCCAAAATAGCTCCATCTCGAGCCAAGGATAGACGGACATTCAATGATCTTAAAGCTGTGATAGATTTTCTGCTCAAAGCATCAGCAACTACATTTGCCTTCCCAAGATGATAGTCAATCACACAATCATAGTCCTTCAGGAACTCAATCCATCGCCTCTGTCTGAGGTTAAGCTCCTTCTGGGTTGGCAAGTATTTCAGACTTTTGTGGTCTGTGTAAATGTAACACTTTTCACCGTACAAGTAATGCCTCCATATCTTCAGTGCGAAGATAATTGCTACAAGCTCTAGATCATGGGTAGGGTAATTCTGTTCATGTGGCCTTAGCTGCCTAGAAGCATAAGCGACCACCTTCCCCTCTTGCATCTATACACACCCTAACCCATTATGAGAGGCATCACTATAGACCTCAAAGTCCTTTCCCGACACTGGCTGTGTTAACACTGGTGCCTCTGTCAACATAGCCTTCAACTTCTCAAAACTGGTCTGACACTTGTCATTCTAGTCAAATCTGATATTCTTGTGTAACAACTTGATCATTGGAGCAGCTATTAAGGAAAATCCCTTCACAAATCTTCTGTAACACCCAGCTAGCTCTAAGAAACTTCTGACCTCAGTTGTATTCCTGAGAGGCTTTCATTCCATCACTGCTTCTATTTTTTTGGGATCCACTCTAATCCCATTAGCTGACATTGTGTGTCCAAGGAATGCAATCTCATTTAACCAGAAGTCACACTTGGACATCTTAGCATACAGCTTCTTTTCTCTCAGGGTTTGCAGAACAATCCTCAAATGCTCATCATGGTCTTCCCTGGTCTTGGAATGCACCAAAATATCATCAATAAAGACCACTACGAACCGCTCTAGTTATGGATGAAAGATGCAGTTCATAAGGTCCATGAATGCTGCTGGTGCATTTGTTAGGCCAAAAGGCATCACCAAGAACTCATAATGCCCATACCGGGTCCTGAATGCAGTTTTTGGCACATCTGCATCCTTCACCCTCAACTGATAATACCCTGATCTGAGATCAATTTTGGAAAATACTCTTGCTCCCTTCAATTGATCAAACAGATCATCAATTCTAGGCAATAGATATTTATTCTTCACAGTTACTTTATTCAACTGCCGATAATCGATGCACAACCTTAAAGTCCCATTCTTCTTCTTTACAAATAGCACTAGAGCTCCCCATGGTGACACACTGGGGCGTATGAACCCCTTATCCAAGAATCTCAGAACTAGATTTTCAGCCTTCAATTTCAGGTGCCATCCTATAAGGAGCAATAGAGATTGGTGCTATACCCGGCAGTATCTCAATAGCAAATTCGACTTCCCTTTCTGGTGGCAAGCCAGGCAATTCTTCAGGGAACACATCTGGGAAGTCTCTTACTGTGGGTATGTCACACAGATCTGGCTTAGCCTGCCTAGTATCTACCACATGTGCTAGGTAGGCTTCACAGCCTTTTCTCATCAGTTTTCTTGCAACTGTGGCTGAAATGACATTGGACAAGAAATCTGTCCTTTCCCCCACAACTGTGATCTCATTATCCTCAGGAGTTTTCAAAGAAATTCACTTCTATTTACAATCAACCATTGCCTGATGACATGACAACCAGTCCATTCCCAAAATCACGTCAAACTCATGGAAAGGCAACTCAATCAGGTCTGCCAAGAATTCATACCCCTAAATCCTTAACTGGCAACCTTTGTACACTTTGTTCACCATTACACTGTGGCCCAATCGATTAGTGACCAGGATGTCTTGGTCACTCTCCCCTACTAGTATCCCCCTTTCTACGGGTAGGTTGATGCAAATGTATGAATGAGTGGATCCTGGATCCACCAATGCATGCACAGATGTATTGTAGAAGGAGAACGTAACCCTGATGACGTCCGGGGCATCTTGCTCCTCTTGAGCTCTTATGGCATAGGCTCTGGCAGATGGTCTACCCTCAGGCCTCTCTGCTGGCTCAGATGCAGGCCTCTGTGATGGTCCCACTGCCTCAGATTTGCCAGATTTCCTACCCTTTTGTGGTGTAGGAGCAGGTCTGTCTACTTGTATTAGAGCAGCTATAGTAGTTCTGCGTGGACAGTTCCTCAGCTGATGCTCTGTCGACCCACACCTTAAGCAGGCACCAGTCACTCTCCAACACTCACCCTTATGCCACTTCAGGCAATGTGGACATACAAAAGATGCTGGGGCTGGTCCCCTGAACCCCATCCCTGGAGAGCTGCCTACTGATGGTGTGGATTGACCTCTCTTAAGGGTGAACTGTGGCCTGGGCCCCTGAGACTAACCCTGATCTTGAGGTTGACTTGAACTCTATGTAGGTAGACCTTTGAACTTCTTTCCTGGTGTAAGAGATGAGCTAGACTGACTTGGGCCCCTCTTCTGCTGTCTCTCTCTTCTAGTCTGCTTACTTATTCTTACTTTTTCAACTTTTATTACAGCTTCCACTAACTTGGTGAAGTCTGTGATTCTCAAGGCAGTAATCATGATCTTTATATTATCATTTAATCCCTCTTCAAATCTATTACACCTTTCAGCTTCATTAGGGACTATCTCCCTTCCGTAGTGACTCAGTCTGACAAATTCCTTTTCATACTCGGCCACTGTCAGCTGTCTTTGCCTCAGGTTAATGAACTCTCTTCTTCTCTCTTCCAGGTATACACTACCCATATACTTCTTCTTGAATTCTGAGAGAAAGAAGTCCCAAGTTATTACTTCTGGCTACAATTCACTGGACACCGTATCCCACCATTCATATGCATCATCTTGCAACAGAGATACAGCAGCTTCTAGATTTTGTTCTGGAGTGCAGTGGAGTTATTTTAAAACCATTCCTGTTCTGTTCAACCAATTTTTGGCTGCAATAGAATCATCTTCTCTCTTGCCAAAGAAATCCACTGCTCCAAATTTTCTTAGTCTTTCCAGGTGTGATTTCTACTGTGGAGGTGGTGGTGGTGGAGGCATTACCCTAGCCATTTGTCTAAAGAATTCGGCCATTTGTTGGAACATGGCCTGTGGAGGCTGAGCAGGCTCTGCTTGAGCTAGCGAAGCAGGTTCTCCCTTACCCCCAGTCTTAGCTGCTGCAGGTGGAGCATGACTCTCCACTTTCTCCTCAACTACCCTCTGTGATGTAGGGTCCATATCCTATTCAAAATAACAAAGACAAATAGATCTACATTAGTGTTACCTCGACTCTTACAAATGCAATGCATGGTATGGACTCGATCTAGGCCCAGAAACACCTAAACCGTGCTCTGATACCACTAAATGTGACACCCTTTTCCTGTCCATAGTGTAGCCGAGCAAGATATGCCATGCAGTATACCGGAACACCCTATTTTAATTCAATCATTTTTTTTTCTTCCTAATTTATTTTTTTCATAGTTATGAAGTACAATTTATGAAATATAATTGATTTAAGTCATTTATTGAAATTATAATTTATTTAACGTTTCAAAAATTTTATAGAAAATCCGGCAGAGTACCGGATAAAAATGGAGAAAACAGTTCTTCGGAACCTGTGAAAAACACTTCCAATAATCATTTCCAATCATTCTCAAACTCCATTAACCATCAACATGGTCTCAACATTAGCAATCATTTCAAGTTCTCAACATTAATCCACAATTTCATTCAAATTCAAAATCAACTAAAATATCATGAAGATATTGTCAAATTATATTAATTAACAAAATTCTTCAAAATATGTACATCAACACATGATTACATAAATTTACTATTTACATGAGTTCATAATTTACAAATCACAAACTACTACCTATTACAAAATGCAAAAACATACTTTCAAAAGGGACCTAAAGATCCTACAACTGATGCACTGTAGATGAGAGGTGACTCTGACTCTAGGCAGATCTGTGACCTCACCCAGTCTGTGGTCTGCTGGGCTCTCTGTCTGTCTCTCCAGAACCTACGTGTGGCAAAAAGCGACGTGCTAAGCAATAATGCTTAGTGGTGCCAATAATAAAATAAAAAGAACTAATAAAAAAAATGTGCAGTGAGTATATTGATGTCTCATGCAGACAAATTTTTGATAATTATTGGTAGTTTTATTTATTTGGTACTTGTTATATTCATTATTTCATTAAATTTATCAACTTTCATTTTTGGTTGCCCAAGTAACCTATACTAGATGATTGAACTGGATAAATGAGTAAACTGGCACTGGGTATCAAGTATCTCGGGCCGTCACACCATCGGTCACATATGTGTCTCCCGGTGTGCAACAGAATAGCTAATAAGCTATAATAACATTAGGGACAAGGCCAAGTCTCAATACAATGTCAGAATGGCTAAAAGCCATGAAATCACAGAATGGTATAATGCCATGTGCAGTACTGCTAACTGAACCCTATTGGCATGTCAACTTATCCAAACCAATCTTGCTAGGTGTACTAGGGCATGTTACACTTTTAAACTTTACAATTATTGAAATTTAAGTTTAGGTGTTACTATTCATTTAATTAGTTAACTAAAATGTTGACTTTTGTATAGACAATAAGTACATTGGTTCTAATGCTCCCAACATACCACATTTTGCATTCTAAAATTGTTGGTATTGGTTGCCAATACCATTTCTAAACTTAGTGCTAGTTGTTCAAAATTTTTAGATTTCAAACCTTGTGTTTACTGTTCCATTGGTCATTTTTACAGTATGAATTTGGCAAATTTGTCTTCATAAAAGTTGTTCCTTATTTTGTCTAGTTACATTTCCTTTTTTGAATCACTCCATTTGGAGTTTTGTAGCTCAAGTTATGGCCTAAAAACCATAACTGGCCGGATTAGATAGAATCCAAAATTCTAGGCAAAACTGGTTCTGCCAGATTTGGTAACCTAAGTTTGGTTGGAAATTTGACTAGGTTATGGTCAGAATTTAGATTTGTGTTCTCCATAAAAGTTGTAGGTATATGTCTCAGCTTTCTGCTGGTAAAATTTCAAGTCAATTGGACCTTTCTACACTGAGTTATGACCAAATGAATAAAGCTTTGGTGTGAGATTTGATGAGTTATGTAGCTTTGGTGGAGCTTTCATGGAGGTTTGGGTGGAAGGGAAAATGGGTTACGGCTGAAATGTTGAGGAAGAAAGGAGCAGATTGCTTTTCCCATTTTTGGTCTCATTTATCCTCTTTTATTAGTTAATTAAGTGGTTATCTAATGGGGATTGGTGGATAAGTGTTTAATAACATCATATGATGTCATAATTAGCATTTTCTTTCATTTTCTTTTCTTCTCTTCTCTACTCATTTTCAAATTAATTTTTAGCAATGTTTACTCACAGTTTATGTCATAATAATTATTTACTTAATTGGACAAGTTGGCCAAAAATCACCTCTGAAGGCGAAATGACCAAAATGGCCTCCGTTTAGCTTAACAGACTAAAATTGTTTGTACCAATTGAAAAATTTTTCTAAGCATTTTCTTAGCATTCTAATGCCATAGAACCCTCAATGACTCTTCTCTGGAGTCTCAAAAATTATTTTATGAATTTTCCCCTAGGTCTAGGGCTTCTAGTTGCGAGAACCGTAACTTCCCACTGGGTTACCCATCGCTAGGGCACCAGCTCATTTAACTTGGTTGTATTTTATTTCTAAATTTTTTCCTAAATTTTTCTTATTAATATTTGAGTTAATTATGGTTCCTCACTTTAGTTTAAATATTTTTCCGGACGTTCTAGCTATCTAGACCCACACTGGTCACCGGAACAGTAGAATGTATGGAATTGCTACAGGGAGGGTGTTACAAACATTCAAATAAATATGTAATAATGTGCAATTGCCCATAGTATACCTAGACTTATTTATTTAGTTTGAATCGATTGTTATATCAATTGGGGACTACAGATAGTAGTACTACCTATAGAGTAAATCATGAACTGACAATATATATCTGGTATAATTATTCTATAGGCTATATGTCTACTTACTGGCTATTGTGCCTAACTTTATTCCTGGCTTTACAAGCCTGACAGCTGGCATTGTGCCGACAGCTGGCCTCGTACCTGACAGATGTATATAGGGTAGACATATAGTTGTCTAATCTGTATACTCTGGTGTATCCAGCTTTTATAGTCTGTTATAGGTTTCTTGGGCACTGATAATAATTAATTAAGACTAAATATACAATAAGTAAATATAAAAGATCCTGATAATTTAAATTGTTTCGAAAGTGAAATGAAAATGTAAAATACTTAGAAATTGTGAAATTTTCCATATATAGAATTATTATTTCAATTGTTTAGTTATTTTTATTATAAATTATGCACCACTAAACGTTAGACTTAGCGCGTTGATTTTCCATCGCGTAGGTACTGGAGACCAGCAGCCGCCACAGCAGCAGTCGCCACAGTAGTGTTCAGACAGAGTTCCAACCAGATCTGCCAAAGTCCAGAGTCACCTCAGTCTTTTGTATTTTGTTGGTAGGGCCTATGTATGTCTAGATTTTGTTCTTTTATCCATTGTACATAAACACATGATGTATTTCATTTTGGATTGTAATTAAACTTTGAGAATATAATGTGAACTTGTAATTTATTATCTATGAATTTCTATATGAATGCAATAGATAATACCTTTTGGAGATCTCATAAATATTGTAAATGATATAATACAGTAGAATATGATATGGAAATGTGTTAAATGAATATGAACATGTTAACAGGTGATTAGTAGAACCCGCCAGATGCTAATAAAACAGAGAAGGCTCTGTCCGGGTCTCCACAAAAATAAGTTATATATATATATATATATATATATATATATATATATATATATATATATATATATATAAATTCTACATATGGATTACATGCTTTTAAATGATATTAAAAGTTTACAATGGACATGATAAGACTTGATAGAGTGCTCCGGCACCGAATGTGACACTTCTTGCTCGGCTATATAGTAGACCGGTAAGGGGCGTTACATCTCCTATATAACTCTCTTAATCCAATGCCTGTCAGCGAGATCAACTCAAGCCAAACTTTTGCTTAATAATCCAAATAGGGGAGTCAGTGAGATCAACTCAAAGCCATATGTGATACCCCTTACCCGTCTACAGTATATCCGAGTAAGGTATGTCACGCAGTGTACCGGAACACTCTATTTTATCTCAATCATTTTTATTCTTCCTTAGTTTATTTTTATCATAGTTTTGAATACAATTTGTGAAATATAATTCATTTAAGTCATTTATTAAAATTATAATTTATTTGAGGTTCCGAAAATTTTATAGAAAATCCGGCAGAGTACCGGCTAAAAATGGAGAAAACAGTTCTTCGGAACCTGTGAAAAACACTTCCAATAATCATTTCCAGCAATCCCAACTCCATTTCATGATCAAAATCTCAATATGATTTTCAAAAACATTTTCATTTCTCAATCATTAATCTCATATTATAATCATGTAAAAGTCATAAATAAATATTCACTTTTTCATTCACAAACACAATATCTACTATTTACATTAATACCAAAATACATTACATAAGTTTCAATTACATATGAGGAAGTAAAAGTTAATTACAAAATCTCAAAATAAAACCTAGTGTCCTACCAATGCACTGATGACGGTGAGGTGACACGGACACTATGCAGAGCTGCAGGAGGTCTCACCCAGTCTATGATCTACTGGGCTCAAGGTCGATCTCTCCAGAACCTACGCGTGGCAAAAGCAACGCGCTAAGCAATAATGCTTAGTGGTGCCAATAATAAAATAAAAAAGAAATAACATAAAATTAAATATGCAGTGAATATATTGGTTTATTATTGCAAATAAATTTTCGATGAGTATTTGTAGTCTTACTTATTTTGTACTTGTCATATTCATTATTTCATTAAATTTGTCCACTTTTATTTTTGGTTGCCCAAGTAACCTATACTGGACGATTGGACTAGATAAACGGGTAAACTGGCACTGGGTATCAAGTACATCGGGCCGTCACACCATCGGTCACATATGTATCTCCCGGTGTGCAATAGAACAGCTAATAAACTGTAAATAACATTAGGCACAAGGCCAAGTCTCAACACAATGTCAGAATGGCTAAAAGCCATGAAATCACAGAATGACATAATGCCATGTGCAGTACTGCTAACTGAACCCTATTGGCATGCCAAACTATCCAAACCAATCTTGTTAGGTATACTAGGGCATTTGATACTTTTGAATTTTACAATATTTGAATTTCAAGTTTTGGTGTTACTATTCCCTTCATTAGTCAACAAAAATATTGACTTTTGCATAGAAAATAGGTACATTGGTTTTAACACTCCCAACATATCACATTTTGCATTCAAAATTTGTTGGTATTGGTTAACAATATCATTTCTAAGCTTAAAATTTATGGAGCAGAATTTTCAGTTTTTATACCCAAAATTTACTGTTCCATTAGTTGCTGTTTCAGTGAGAATTTGGGAAAATGATAAGCATGAAAGTTGTTCCTTATTTTGTCTAGTTGAATTTCTTTTTTGGAATCACTCCATTTGGAGTTTTGTAGCTCAAGTTATGGTCCAAAAACCACAACTGGCCGGATTGGAATTTTTCTGGACTGACCATATCTACAGTACAGTGAACAGTAAATGAAACTACCTTGTTGGATAGGTTCTGGTCATAATTTGGGGTGGGTTTCTTCATGAAAGTTTTTGGTCTATATCTTAGCTTGTTGCTGGTAAAATTTCAGCTCAATTGGACCATTCTACACTGAGTTATGGCTAAATGAACAGTCACTGTTCATTTGGTCATTCTGCAGAAACTGGTTGCAGGACACTCAGATTTGGACAAGTTTTTGGTACATTTGGTTTGGTCTTATGGGCATGGCTTCTTCACCAAAGTTGTGCCATTATGTGTCTAGTTTCATGTCCAATTGGCCAAACACCAATTGAACCTACACAGCCCAAGTTATGGCTGTCCAAACAGGCTGGACTCACAGCCACACCTGCTGCTCTCACTAGGCAGCATACCAAATCAGTTTTTCATGCTATAATTCACTCCAAATTATGGTCAACTTACCTCAAATGGTCACTAATTGACCATTAGTATATTCATTCACCATTACATAAGCAAAGTCCAAGTTTCTATCCAAAACCCTAGCTCAAATTCAAGGTTCACACAACACATGTTAATTAGGCATACTAATCCATTTCAAATTTATGTCTACACATCAACACCATTTCTAAGCCATTTTAAATCCATCAAAACCATCAACATTATCCCTTCCTTAGGGCTGCCAAATTCCATGGTGTACATACACATAAGTTTTATTTCATTTAATTTACAATTTCATACTCATTTTAAGTCTCTAACATGGAATAAAGAGAGAAATATGCATAAATAAGCACTAACCTTAGTAGGGCAGAATTTTCTCTTATTAATTCTTCACTTTCTTTTGTTTTCTTGGCTGTCAAACACCTTCCCAAGTGGTGTAGATAAATTTTAATGAAGGTATCTTAGGGTTTGGTGGAGAGAAATCAAGGTTTTGGGAGAGAAAATGAAATGAATTTTAATGGAGGAGAAAATGGTTCACGTATGGAAATTGGGAAGAAGAAGAAGCTGGGTTTTTCCTTCATTTTTTGCCCATTTTATTGATTCTAAATGGGTTAAGGACATGTGTCACAATATGATAGGTCATTGGGGTTTTAATGACATCATAATGATGTCAAAATTCTCATTTATTCCATTTTCTTTTCTTTTTCTTTTCTACTCATTTTCAATTCAATTTTTAGCAATATTTATTCATATTTTATGTTATAATAATTATTTACTTAACTGGACAAGTCGGCCAAAAATCGCTTCTGAAGGCGAAATGACCAAAATGCCCTCCGTTTGGCTTAACGGGTCAAAATTGTCTGTACCGATTGAAAATTTTTTCTAAATATTTTCTTGGCATTCTAATGCCATAGGAACCTCAATGACCCTTCTCTGGAGTCCCAAAAATTATTTTATAAATTTTTCCCGGGGTCTAGGGCTCCTAGTTGCGAGAACCGCAACTTCTCACTAGGTTACCCATCGCTAGGGCACCGGCTCATTTAACTTGGTTGTATTTTATTTCTAAAATTTTTCCTAAATTTTTCTTATTAATATTTGAGTTAATTATGGTTCCTCACTTTAATTTAAATATTTTTCCAGACGTTCTAGCTGTCCGGACTGACACTGGTCACCGGGACAGTAGAATGTACGGAGTTGCTACAGGGAGGAGGGTGTTACACCATACTCGCCCCGACTTTCACAAAAAGGATCAGGCCTCAAGTGAGACTAGCTTAAGCCGATTTGCCTGTTTTACCTATATCCATTATACCATACCACACGCACGCTGACACGCGCACACAGCTCTAAATGACCCTAAGGCGATACCCTGTCACACCCTACTTCTCGTAAGATATAACATGCTCCCGTAGTACACCTAATGAAATACCGTACTTCGCCTACCGGTAACCCATTAAATATACTACAAAGGATTTTGAAATAATTTTTATTCATTTTTAAATTGGTGGGTAAAATTTTTTCAGATATTAAAAACCTTTATTTAAAGTCCAAACATAAATTAAATTTTTAGATATTTAAAAATCTCCGTAATTTTTACAAAAATTTCGGTAGAGTGCCATCTGTATTTTAAGAAAACAGTTCTTTAAAACCTGAAAATAAAGACACTCCCAATATTTTTCTCAACAACTTCCTCAAATTTCACAATCAATCTCAACCAATTTCTCAAGTCTCAAAATTCAAACCATCCTCATTTCACAAATCAACACAAGCAATTCAATACACAGTTTAAATTAAATCAAATATTGAAATATCTCATTAAGATAAAAAAATGAATATTTACATTCATGAGAGTATTAAAAGTTTAGTAGTGCAAACTTTATAAATACATAAAATCTCAAGATAATATTATAATAATTTGTATTTGATTACAATATAAATATATATATTACAAAAGAGTTGGTACAACAGCTCAAAGTAAATTTCATACATATAATTACAGAATTACATCAAAGCTAATGTACAAGGGTATACTTATGATATACCTGAGGATAATCTCACCGTGTCCTTTGGTAACCTTGCTCAGCTGCTCTATATATTTTCTTTCACCTGCGACAGCATACAAAGCTATCGCTGAGTGGTGAACTCAGTGGTGTACAAACTAATAATTTAAAATTTAATACAAATTATTCTTAATAATTCGTAATAAATAAAAATTTAAAATTTCTAAATTCTTCAAAATCCATGACATTCAAAAATCATTATTTTCATTCATGCAAATTATTCATTTGAATAACATTTTGATCAAATAATAATTATTTATTTACATTTCTTTTAAATTCCGAAACAATATAAAAATATTTTGAATCACTAACAAATTATTCATTTCAATCACATTTTATCAAATTATGCATAATTTAAAGGGCGTTGCCAACAATTCACACAGTTGAACCCATGACCCAAAATTCAAATAGATGCCATGTTGTACACCACGACATTTCACATTCTCCCAATAACCGAGGCTAAAAGGGAGAAACAAAGACTAGCTAGTATTTTATATGAGTACTTATTCAAATTCTTCCCCAACTGGTAAGCCAGAGAGGAAGATACTTGCCCCATCTAGTGGAGGAGATATCTCACTAGATAAGCTAATAAAAATTCACAACAAATTTTGCCATGTCAACTATGGTTTAAAATCATTTTCAAAATAATTTCTAATCACAAAGTGTTTACAAATCAACATATTTAATCATCATAAATTCATGCTCAAGTTGGCAACACATCAAACTTAAAATTTACAATCCTCAAAACCATGCAATAAATCCTTAAATGCATAAGAAAATTTACATTTAATTTATACAATTTCATTCAACAAATTAAAATTCTCAACACAACAAAATGTATAAATCATAAAATAAACTTGTTCAAATCGATTTAGAAGTAAAAATATAACAAAAGAGTTAGTTGTGCACAAACCTTATACGAGTCGCCTCTTGGCCTTGACTCGATGTCTCGGGTTCCTTCCTGGTATTTTTTTCCACTGAAACACACAGTTTCACAGTGTTTTAGTATCATAACTTAACATAAAATACAAAAATAAATTTAAATTCACTTTTACCTAGCTCTAATGTGCTAAACTTGACGTTCTTTAAATTTTGTGTTTCGGGGTTACTATTCACTACACTATTCAAGTCAATTTATTGGCTTTCTAAGGCTTAATAGGTATAGGAATTCCAACTTCACCCACATACCACATTTTGGTCACTAAATTTGTTGGTTTTGGTTGTTTACTCAAATTCTAAGTCTTTTAGGCAATTTTGCAATTTTTCAGTTTTGGTGTCTTAAGTTGCACTGTTCCATTGGTCATTTTTCTGTTAGAATTTGGCAGAACTTCCTTCATAGAAAATGGTCCCTATTGTCTTAAATAAATTCTCCTTTTTGAATCACTCTATTTAGAGTTTTGTAGCTCAAGTTATAGCCATTTGAACCATGACTGCCGGATTAGACTTAACCCAGAATTCTGGGCAAATTTTGGTTCTAGCAGTTTTAGGTCACCAAATTTGGGTGGCCAAATGACTTGGTTAATGGCATAATTTGGGTTTGTGTTCTTCATGAAAGTTTTAGGTCTATATCTCAACTGTCCACTGGTAAAATTTAAGGTCATTTAGACTTGCCTAGCTCAAGTTATGGCCAAATAAACAAACACTGTTCATTTGATCATTTTGTACAGGGCAGACTGAGATTTTCCGGATTTGGTCAATTTATTCACTAGGTTTTGGTCACTTTTTGGGCATGCTTCCTAAATAAAAATTGTGTCATTTAGTGTCTATTTTCATTCCCAATTAGTCTCATACCAATTAGACTTGCAAATTTTTAGTTTTGGTCCCTCAAAGGGACCTTGGTCATGCTGCCAGCAGCATGACCTCATTGAGTCCGAATTTGCTTTTAATTCAAACACTTCTAACACACTTCATTAGGTCACAATTGGCCATTTCTCACTTCAAACTAGGTCCAAGAAATCTTTTACTAATTTTTTACATTTTTGTCTCTAACCCTAAGTGTCCAAACCCTAGTTTACCAATTCTTTGCATTTGATTGATTCAAAGCCTATATACATGTTTCTTCATCTCAAACAAGATCACATACACTTTTAAATCTATCAAACTCATGCATATACACATCAAAACCCTAGTTGACCAAAATTTAGGTTTGGTCCTCCACCAATTAATTTCATCTCATTTCTTTAGTTTCTAAGTTCATTTAAATAACTAAACATGCATTTGATTAGATAATTGAAAGTTAGAATACTAACCTTTGCTTTGAATTCCCAAAACTCCAATTTTCTATTTTTCTTCCTCCTTCTTTCTTCTATACTTCTTGTCTAGGGTTCTTAAGAAGCTTTCTAGGGTTTATGGTTAATTTTAGTGGAAGAACATCAAGTTATTCAAGGTTGAATAACTCTTTAATGGTGGAAATTCATGGAGGAGGGAGAGGGATGGGTTTCGGCTAGCAAGAGGAAGAAGAAGGAAAATGATTTTTATTTCTTTATTTTGTATATTTATCCTTTAATTGACTTAGTCAAATTATCAAGTAATTAAAAATCAATTATGACCTCATGTATGATGTCACCATGATGATGTCACTACCTTTTTAACTTTTTTTTTTCTATTTATTTTTCTATTAGTTCTTTAATTTAATTCCTAACTCTAAAATTTTTTTTTCTTCAATTTTATTTGACAGTTAGGTCAGGAGTCAGCTTTCGGGGTCAATTGACCAAATTGCCCCTCGCCGGTTCAACCCGGTTTGCAAATAATTTAATATTTCTTCCGGCTCCCTGACCTAATTATTTGACTAGCTTAACAGTTCTTTTTCGTGATTTTCTCTTTTCCACTGTGTTCGTAGTGGTCCTAAGGACCGCAGCGTCACATTTTACGGTTCGAAATTTGAGTTTAAATTGACTTCGCAGTCGTTCCCGAGAAGGTCACCCATTGCTGTGACTCTCGGCTCATTTAACTTCTTATATTCTATTTTTCTTATTTATACTTAACTAATTGACAATTACTAATTTTTTGTGTTTATGGTTTATCTAGTTATCTTAAATGTGGTTCTAATCTCCTTAATTATCTGGACCGACACCGATCACCGGAATAGTAAAATATACCAGGCTATGCAAATAAGGGTGTTACAATTCTCCCCCCCTTAAAATAATTTCGTCCTCGAAATTTTACCTGGTATCAGTCTCTGAACAGTTGTGAGTGCTGTCTCCTCATGTCCTATTCATGCTCCTAAGTAGCTTCCTGGTCTGAATGATGGTTCCTTAGGACTTTAACCAATACTATTTACTCATCGATTGCTCACCTCGTGTGCCAAGTTTCTTATGAGCTTCTGTCATAAGTTAGATTCAAATTCATTTCAATTTTAGAGATAAGCAAATCTGTGTGTTAGTGGATCCACTCTTTCTAGGACCTCTTATGATCCTATGGGTGAAAACTTAGTTTTACTCTTTTCTTATCAAATCTCTTGATCATTTGATGCAACCTTCAATTTAGTTTATAATATTTTAGTCTTTTCTTGCTATTGTTTTAGCAATTATTTTCCTTCGTAGTCTTTTTTTTTTTAAAATGACCTTGTTGGTCATATATGAACTACTTATCTCTTTCTTGGCCATAGGTCCATAACCATTATCTTACCATCTCCATTTATGACCAAGGCCTATGTGCTATTTTGCACTATCTTGTTTGCTTTTGTTTAACTTATTTCCTTCTTGATAAAATAGTTTGGGATATCGTTACACATCTTAAGTAGGTTGTTTGCCTTCGTGGCAATTCCTCATCTAGGGTTTTTCTCATTTCTTAATGTTCTATTTGTTTCCTTCTTTCATTCCATAACTTAACTTTAATTGTTTTATTTCTTAATCTAATCTTCTTCCTTAACTTGACTGTCGAGTCGTAATTTAGCACCACTTATTGTCCCTAATAAATCCACTATACTTCAATATTACTTTGATTTGGTCCTCTAACCATTCTAGTCAACACTTTAACTGATATTCATAACGTTTTTTTATTACATTCACACCAACTATTATAATTTTTACTTCCACAACTCTTTTATCTATCAATATTTTATAGTTTATTATCCACTGGTTTGCGATCATTACCCCTTTTTTTTTTTCAACCATAAACAATTCTTTAATCTTAAGAAGGGAGTCTACCGGACTCTCCTATTTCCCATGGTATTCAAAAGTTTCGCTTTAATTCTAATCTAATCCTTATGATCCGCACAATAAAATTGTGCTCTTCCTAAAGAATACCTGGCCAACTAGTTCCTATCGAATTACTGTTATCTGTAGAATATCATTTCTTAACTGTTTTATAAGTTATAATTATCATCCATAGCATCTTGTCTCTTCTAGGGGAACAAAATTATATTTCGTGTCTTGCAGCTACACAAATAGAATACTGTTCTTTACTAAACTTTGAGCAAAAGATCCATTGCAATATCAAAACAACTATAAACCCCATATCGGAGACTGGATGACTTAGCCCTATAGGTGTTATTTTTAAATTTTTACCATGTTAAAATCTCTAGTCCCATAACAATTTTTGATGTACTGTAATTCATGCTAGGGTAACAGAGTCTTTAACTCTCACTACCTTGTAACCATGATCTTTTGATATTCTAATTATAGAGTTTTAAATCCTGAATTAGGATTTTCAAATTCAGTTCTAGTAATAAAACTCTATTCTGGTATATTTGTACCAGAGTGAAAGTCATTTATAACTATTCTTATCCTTATGTACTATTGGGTAGTACGTAGCTCTACACAATAAATCTCAAGTCAGTACTGTAATCTGTAGCTTACAGCACAAACATCAAGAATATTGCATAGTTACTACGATACATCCCAATAGATCAAACTTCCCTATGTTTTATTTCTTTCAAATCCACTAATATCTTAAACTTATTTTGATTATGGTATTTACTAACATCTATCAACAGTAATACCTTTACTTCCATCTAGGACAGATATATTGCTATAACTTACTTTTTGGTCCTCTTGCCTTACCTACTTAAGCTTACTAATTAACTTTATAATTTATCGTAGTCTAAGAGATATCTCTCACTAGAAACTTTTCCAAAATTAATTCCATTCACGCTTATTATCGTAATTCTTATCCTAAAAGACTAATCACTAACACATCAAAATTTATCTCCATGCAAGGGAATAGCAGTAGAACCTATAATTTTACATTAGCATATAAATAAGTAGAGCCGGAATCAAATAGTGCATAATTATTCTTTTCACAAGTTAAGAACATACCAGCAACTACATCTGAAGTCTCTGCTTCTTCCCCTCGATGCATGGCGTTCCCTCTTTCTAATGTATTCCTCTGCTCGGGTTGGTCCATTGTGCGAGGATTACCTGAAGTATTGTCTCTACTTCTGCCTCTGCCTCTACTAACCATTAATGAACCTCTAAAATCAGAACCTTGGACTGATTCCTCTGGTATATTATGTGGCATAAATCGACGTGCGCTAGTACAATCTCGGGCGAAATGTCCAATTCCACCACAATTGAAGTAGGCTCCAGTGACCCTATGGCATATACCCCCATGTAATTTTCCATAAACGTCACAGATACGGATAGGGTAGGAACTTCTGGTTCTTTGATGAATGGTTCTTGATTGCTTCCGCCCTGAAAATCCGCCTCTGTCATACTTAGGAGCTCGAGGTCCCTCAATATCTTTTCTCTTTTCCAAATTACTACTCGAACTTTGACCGATGGGTTTCCCACTTTTCTCTTTTTCATGCCGCTCTTGAAGAGGTTGGGTTTGTACTTGGACCTGGGCTGACAGATTATCAGTCATTTACTGAAAGAACATGGCCATCTGCTGGGCCGTTTGTGCAGTGATTTGTATATGAGGGACTGGTGCAGTTGGACCTCCAACGCTCTGCGAAACTGGGGCCTCTCCTTGTAAGTTAGCTGTATCAGATTGCTCTACCATTTTATCCCCATTGTCCATATCTATTCACATGATTTTTTTTTTGTACAACCAACACAAGGAGATTTCTCCCTGTTAGTTCATATTTATGATGTAAATGTACTACATGTATGAAACATTTGAGCAGTTGTACTTATCAAAAAATATTTCAAATTCACAATTCAAAATTTATTTTAAAACCTTTGCTCTGATACCACTAAAACATGTCACACTCTACTCCTCGTAAGATGTAACATGCTCCCGTAGTACACCTAATAAATTACCGTATTTCGCCTACCGATAACCCATTAAATATACTACAAGGGATTTTGAAATAATTTTCGTTCATTTTTAAATTGGTGGGTAAAATTTTCTCAGATATTAAAAACCTTTATTTAAAGTCCAAACATAAATCAAATTTTTAGATATTTAAAAATCTCTGCAATTTTTAAAAAAATTTCGGCAGAGTGCCGTCTGTATTTTAAGAAAATAGTTCTTCAAAACCTGAAAATAAAGAAACTCCCAATATTTTTCTCAACAACTTCTTCAAATTTCACAATCAATCTCAACCAATTTCTCAAGTCTCAAAATTCAAACCATCCTCATTTCACAAATCAACACAAGCAATTCAATACACAGTTTAAATTAAATCAAACATTGAAATATCTCATTAAGATAACAAAATGAATATTTACATTCATAGGAGTATTAAAAATTTAGTAGTGCAAACTTTATAAATACATAAAATCTCAAGATAATATTTCAATAATTTGTATTTGATTATAATCTAAATATATATATTACAAAAGAATTGGCACAACTGCTTAACGTAAATTTCATACATATAATTACATAATTACATCAAAGCTAATGTACAAGGGTATACCTATGATATACCCGAGGATAATCTCACCGTGTCTTTCGGTAACCTCGCTCAGCTGCTCTATATATTTTCTTTCACCTGCGACAGCATACAAAGCTATCGCTGAGTGGTGAATTCAGTGGTGCACAAACTAATAATTTAAAACTTAATACAAATTATTCTTAACAATTCATAATGAATAAAAATTTAAAATTTCTAAATTCTTCAAAATCTATGACATTCAAAAATCATTATTTTCATTCATGTAAATTATTCATTTGAATAACATTTTGATCAAATAATAATTATTTATTTACATTTCTTTTAAATTCTGAAGCAATACAAAAATATTTTGAATCACTAACAAATTATTCATTTCAATCACAATTTATCAAATTATGCATAATTTAAAGGGTGTTGCCAACAATTCACATAGTTGAACCCATGACCCAAAATTCAAATAGATGCTGTGTTGTACACCACGACATTTCACATTCTCCCAATAACCGAGGCTGAAAGGGAGAAATAAAGACTAGCTAGTATATAAGAGTACTCATTCAAATTCTTCCCCAACTGGCAAGCCCGAGAGGAAGATACTCGCCCCATCTAGTGGAGGAGATATCTCACTAGACAAGCTAATGAGAATTCACAACAAATTTTGCCATGTCAACTGTGGTTTCAAATCATATTTAAAACAATTTCTAACACAAAGTGTTTACAAATCAACATATTTAATCATCATAAATTCATGCTCAAGGTTGACAACACATCAAACTTAAAATTTACAATCCTCAAAACCATGCAATAAATCCTTAAATGCATAAGAAAATTTACACTTAATTCATACAATTTCATTCAACAAATTAAAATTCTCAACGCAACAAAATTTATAAATCATAAAATAAACTTGTTCAAATTGATTTAGAAGTAAAAATATAACAAAAGAGTTAGTTGTGCACAAACCTTATACGAGTCGCCTCTTGGCCTTGACTCGATGTCTCGGGTTCCTTCCCGGTATTCTTTTCCACTGAAACACACAGTTTCACAGTGTTTCAGTATCATAACTTAACATAAAATATAAAAATAAATTTAAATTCACTTTTACCTAGCTCTAATATGCTAAACTTGACGTTCTTTAAATTTTGTCTTGGGGTTACTATTCACTATACTATTCAAGTCAATTTGTTGACTTTCTAAGGCTTAATAGGTATGGGAATTCCAACTTCACTCACATACCACATTTTGGTCACTAAATTTGTTGGTTTTGGTTGTTTACTCAAATTCTAAGTCTTTTAGGCAATTTTGCAATTTTTCAGTTTTGGTGTCTTAAGTTGCACTATTCCATTGGTCATTTTTCTGTTAGAATTTGACAGAACTTTCTTCATAGAAAATGTTCCCTATTGTCTTAAATAAATTCTCCTTTTTGAATCACTCCATTTGGAGTTTTGTAGCTCAAGTTATAGCTATTTGAACCATAGCTGCCGGATTAGACTTAACCCAGAATTCTGGGCAAATTTTGGTTCTAGTAGTTTTAGGTCACCAAATTTGGGTGGCCAAATGACTTGGTTAATGGCATAATTTGGGTTTGTGTTCTTCATGAAAGTTTTAGGTCTATATCTCAACTATCCACTGGTAAAATATCAGGTCATTTAGACCTGTCTACCTCAAGTTATGGTCAAATGAACAAACACTGTTTATTTGGTTATTTTGTACAGGGCAGACTGAGATTTTCTGGATTTGGTCAATTTATTCACTAGGTTTTGGTCATTTTTTGGGCATACTTCCTAAATAAAAATTGTGTCATTTAGTGTCTATTTTCATTCCCAATTGGTCTCATACCAATTGGACTTGTAAATTTTCAGTTTTGGTCCCTCAAAGGGACCTTGGTCATGCTGCCAGCAGCATGACCACATTGAGTCCGAATTTGCTTTTGATTCAAACACTTTTAACATACTTCATTAGGTCATAATTGGCCATTTCTCACTTCAAACTAGGTCCAAGACATCTTTTACCAATTTTTCACATTTTTGTCTCTAACCCTAAGTGTCCAAACCCTAGTTTACTAATTCTTTGCATTTGATTGATTCAAAGCCTATATACATGTTTCTTCATCTCAAACAAGATCACATGCACTTTTAAATCTATCAAACTCATGCACATACACATCAAAACCCTAGTTGACCGAAATTTAGGTTTGGTCCTCCAACAATTAATTTCATCTCATTTCTTTAGTTTCTAACTTCATTTAAATAACTGAACATGCATTTGATTAGATAATTGAAAGTTAGAATACTAACCTTTGCTTTGGATTCCCAAAACTCCAATTTTCTATTTTTCTTCCTCCTTCTTTCTTCTATACTTCTTGTCTAGGGTTCTTAAGAAGCTTTCTAGGGTTTAGGGTTAATTTTAGTGGAAGAACATCAAGTTATTCAAGGTTGAATAACTCTTTAATGGTGGAAATTCATGGAGGAGGGAGAGGGATGGGTTTCGGCTAGCAAGAGGAAGAAGAAGGAAAATGATTTTTATTTCTTTATTTTGTATATTTATCCTTTAATTGACTTAGTCAAATTATCAAGTAATTAAAAATTAATTATGACCTCATGTATGATGTCACCATGATGATGTCACTACCTTTTTAACTTTTCTTTTTTTATTTTTTTTATTTTTCTATTAGTTCTTTAATTTAATTCCTAACTCTGAAATTTTCTTTTCTCCAATTTTATTTGACAGTTAGGTCAGGAGTCAGCTCTCAGGGTCAATTGACCAAATTGCCCCTCGTTGGTTCAACCCGGTTTGCAAATAATTCAATATTTCTTCCGGCTCCCTGACCTAATTATTTGACTGGCTTAACAGTTCTTTTTCATGATTTTCTCTTTTCCACTGTGTTTGTAGTGGTCCTAAGGTCCGCAGCGTCACATTTTATGGTTCGAAATTTCAGTTTAAATTGACTTCGCAGTCGTTCCCGAGAAGGTCACCCATCGTTGTGACTCTCGACTCATTTAACTTCTTATGTTCTATTTTTCTTATTTATACTTAACTAATTGACAATTACTAATTATTTGTGTTTATGGTTTATCTAGTTGTCTTAATTGTGGTTCTAATCTCCTTAATTATCCGGACCGACACCGGTCACCGTAATAGTGAAGTATACTAGGCTATGCAAATAGGGGTGTTACATACCCACAGTAATTTCATTAATTTAAAATGTAACACAAGGCATGTCTATTATTTAGCTACATACATATATTTATATGTGATGCATAAGTATGCCTTAAATATATAATAATATTGAAATTATAAATAAAATCAATATCTACTCACAGATCATCGGAGACTACTATGGCAGTTGGGTGGAGGAAGATGACTGACCTTGATCACCTAAATTATTATATTATGAATTTATTAGTGCTAACTCTAATCAAGAATTTAAAGTGGCAAAGATGTAACACCCCGTTGCATAGCCTAGTATATTTCACTGCTCCGGTGACCGGTGTCGGTCCGGACAATTAAGGGGATTAAAACCAGACTTAAGACAATTAGATAAACAATAAACACAAATTATTAGTAATGTTCAAGTAGTTAAGTACAAATAAGAAAAATAGAACATAAGAGGTTAAATGAGCCGAGAGTCACAGCGATGGGTGACCTTCTCGGGAACGACTGCGAAGTCATTTTAAACTCAAATTTCGAACAGTAAAAAGTGACACTGCGGTCCTTAGGACCCTTATGAACACAGTGGAAAAGAGAAAATCACAAAAAAGAACTGTTAAGCCAGTCAAATAATTAGGTCAGGAAGCCGGAAGAAGTATGGAATTATTTGCAAACCGGGATGAACCGGCGAGGGGCAATTTGGTCAATTGACCACGAGAGACTCGACCTAATCACAAATAAAATCGGAGAAAAGAAAATTTCGGAATCGAGAATTAAACTAAAGAACTAATAGAAAAATAGAAAAAAAAAGAGAAAAATGAAAAAGTAAAAAGGGTGATGACATCATGCATGACATCATGCATGATGCCATAAAAGGTATAACTAATAAATTAATTAATTAGGTTTTTTGTGGTCTTCCATAACTAAAATAAATAAAGAAAAGAAAAGAGAAAAAAAAAAAAACAAAAATCACTTCTTCTTCTCCCTTGGTTGCCGCCCCATCTTCCTCCATAAACTCCCATGAAAATCCTTCATCTAAGCTTAAATTCCTTCACCCAATTTACATAACTCCCCTAAAAACCTCACTAGACCTTGCAATCTCAACTTAGGAACAAGAAAGAAAGAAGAAAGAAAGAGAACAATTGAAGATTGGTGTTTAAGTTGAGGTTAGTTTGTTAATTTGTCATTTTTCCATTTTAAATGCATATGTGATGGTTGAAATGAGCTTTAGAATTAATGAAATGAAATGAAAATATGGGGGAGGGACCATTATTGAATTTTCAGCCAGCTTGAAGGGGGCCATGATGTGCATGAATTTAATGGGTTTGAATGAGTTATGGACCTCCTTTAGTTGAAGGATTATAGTAGGGAACTTTGAAATTACTAATGGTAATTAAGTAGTGAGATTAGGGTTTGGAGGCCTAAGGTTTTGAGGCAAATTTTGGAGAAATGCATAAATGATGACTTTGACCTATTGTGAAGAGAAAAATGGTCAATAATGACCAAAAGAGATGTGTGGGAATTTTTAGAATGGAAGTCAAATTCGTAGGGTAAATGGTCATGCTGCTGGCAGCATGACCAAGCCAACTTTAAAGGACCAAAACGGAAATTTTACAATTCCAAATGATATGCCACCAATTGTACATGAAAATAGACATAAAATGACACAAATTTCATTAAGAAACCATGCCCAAAAATTGACCAAAACCTAGTGAACCAATTGACCAAAGTTGGTTAAGAAGCGATGCCACATCGATGACCAAATGAACAGTTCATTTGGTCATAACTCGAGCTAAGAAGGTCAAAATGACCTGAAATTGTACCAGTAATTAGATAAGATATAAATCTAAAACTTTCATGAAGAATACCAACCCAAATTATGCCATTAACCTAATCAAATTATTGAGCAAAGTTAGATTACCAAACCTGCAACTCTGCAGAAGTTTCATTGAGCAGCAATGTTTGGATGGCTATAATTCCCTCTAGAAAACTCCAATTTAGGTGAATCTTGAACCGATGGAAACCTAAGACATAGTAGAACATTTCGTATGAAGGAAATTAGACCAAATTACGGACTTAACTTGATCAAATTATTGAACAAATTTGGATAAAAAATCTGCCAGAACCAAAATTGCAGCATGAACAGTGCACGTGAACAATAACTGTATTTTGGCTATAACTTGAGCTACAAAACTCCAATTGGGGTGATTCAAAAAGGAGAATAAACTTAAGACAATGGAGAACATTTTCTATGAAGAAAGTTTTGCCAAATTCCAACAATAAAGTGACCAATGGAACAGTGCAACTTAGGACTCCAAAACTGAAATTTACCAAATTTGCCTAAAAGACTTAGGATTTGAGTAAACAACCAAAACCAACAAGTTTAGTGACCAAAATGTGGTATGTGGGTGAAGTTGGAGTTCCCATACCTATTAAGCCTTAGAAAGTCAACTATTTGACTTGAATAGTATAGTGAATAGTAACCCAAAACACAAAAATTTCGAGAACGTCGAATTTAACACGTTAGAACTAGGTAAATGTGAAGTTAAATTATTTTGGGATTTATGTTAAGTTCTAGTACTGAAACATTGTAAAATTGTGTGTTTCAGTTGAAAAGAATACCGGGAAAAAACCCGAGGAACCGAGTCAAGGCCAAAAGGCGACTCGCTTGAGGTTTGTGCACAACATATACTTTTATAATCATCTTTTGCATATCGTTTTGAATAATATGAAATATCGGATTATGGCATTCTTATGATGTTTGATCTAAATTGTTGAAAGTTATTATGTATATTTGAAAAGACAATGTTTAGCAAATTGTTAGGATAAGTTTTGAAACCACAGTGTCATGACCACATATTTGAACACCTCACTAGCACGACTAGTGGGGGTAATTAGTTTTGAATTTTGATTCCTTCTCTGGAGAAGTGTTGAGGTGTGCCAGTAGAAGAGGATGTGAATGGATATCCATATATTTGAGCTAGCTAGCCTTGTGATATGATTTCTCTTTAGCCTCTGGCTATTGAGATTCTATTTGTTTCGAATGGCATGATCTAACTGTGGGTTTTATGAAATGTATTTTGATACTTCAAAATGAACTTGGTTTGTATTAAAATTTCATAATTCACATTTTGTGTTTAATGCTTATGTTTAGTCAAATTTTTGAATAAATGTGATTATATTCTGCATAAAGATTATTTTAGTATGTTGTGCACCACTGAGTCCTAGTACTCAGCGATGGCTTCTATTATTGTCGCAGATCTGAGAGACTAGAGGAAGCAGTGGTGAGTTCTTTGAGGTATGAAGAGCTATCAGCCTAAAGTCATCGGGTATAATTTATACCCTAATTGTAAATATTTCTTTTCATGTATGTATTGCATATAAATGTATGGACGTGCAAATGGGTCTTGAGCAGCTTGTACAAAAATTTGTATGAAGTTTGTAATAAAGTTTAGTTTGTGTTTCTTTTGATATAAATTTGTAAGGATGTGTATAAATTGTTTTGTCTTTAATGAAATATGAGTGGAACTATTTTATTTAATTTAAATGAAATGTATTGCTAGTATGCTGAGGATTATTGAGTTTTTAACTTGAGAAATTTATTGAAATGATTGTGAAATTGATTGAGTTTGGTTGTGAAATCGAAGTAGTGGTTGAGAAAAATTTTTAAAAGTGCTTTTTACAGGTATTTGAAGAACTGTTTTCTCAAAATACAGACTAAACTTTGTCAAAATTTTTATAAAATTTGCGAAAAAATAAAATGGGCCAAAATTTCCAACTAGCTTTCAACTTAATTAGATATTTTAAATACTTATTAGAAATGCTCACCACTTATCAAAAATAAGAAAATTGTTTTAAAATCCCTTGTAGGGTACTTAATGAGTTATCGGTAGGTGAAGTTCGGTAGTTCATTAGGTATTCTATGGGAACATGTTATGCCTTACAGAGGGGTAAGGTGTGACATGTTTTAGTGGTATCAGAGCCGCTCGCGTGTCCTCTTGGGCGATGGTGGGGCAAACCTCAGCGAGGACGCTGAGTCCCGAAAGGGGGGGAGAAAGGTCCCTTAGGCAAATCCTACATCGGCAAAGCACGGAGTTGGTATTGGGCTCAAAAAGTAATGATATATAAAATGGGGGAACTAATCACTAGAGGCGCCTTTTGGTGGAATGGCCTGGAGAGTTGGAAGAACTCCAGGGTTAAATGTGCTCATTTGAGAGAAATCCTAGGATGGGTGACCTCCTAGGAAGTTCTCCATTCCACCTATGGGACAAAACCATGAGGCTTATAGCCAAAGCGGACAATTCCTCTAGTGGCTGATTCCCGATCGTTACAATTGGTATCAGAGCAAATTTTTTAAGTATGTTTTAACCTATGAATTTGTGTCTTTTCTTTGTTAAGTACAACTGCTCAATGTCCATAATTGTTACATACAGTGCATTACATCATGAATATGAACTAACGGAAGGAAATCTCCATATGTTATTTGTTCAGGAGATACCCTACTTCAGATTGAAATGGAAGAAGGGGATCGCTCAGTTGAGCAGTTTGTTGAAGCTGAGGCACAAGGGGAAGCCCCGGCTTTACCGAATGTTAGTGGGTCAGCAGCACCAGCCCCACAAATGCCGCAGTTCCCTACACAGTTTGCACAGCAGATGGCAGCAATGTTTCAACAAATGGCTGGGGGTATGCCTGTTCAAACTCTACCACAACCACCTGTGGCACAACCACTGCCTTCAGCCAGATAGTACGACAAATTATTGAAGTATGGGGCTGCAGAATTTAAGGGTACAGTGGACCCTTTAGAGGCAGAACAATGGCTTAAAAGAATGGACAGAGTATTTAAGAAGCTGCACTGCCAAGATGAACTGAAGTTTGAGTACTCTGTGTCGCTACTGCAAGGGGATGCGTATGATTGGTGGAAGACCATCCCCCACAGCTTGGCTGAGCCACCAGTGCTGACCTGGGATGACTTCATCAGAGAGTTTAGACAGAAATACATCCCAGACGCATATGTTGATCAGAAATTGCAAGAATTTTTGAGTTTAAAACAAGGAAATCGATCAGTGGCAGAGTATGAGAGGGAGTTCTCCCGCCTGAGTCACTATGCGGGGAGTCTCCTTACTACCAGCAAGGCAAGATGCAAGAGATTTGAGATGGGTTTGAAGCTCAGCATAAGGATGCAAGTTGTGGGATTTCGACACAGCAACTTCTCAGAGCTTATGTCGCAAGCACTTGAACTGGAGAGAATTGAATCAGAAGCAACCCTAAGGAAAGAAAAATCAGAAAAAGCTGAGAAATCAGAAAAAGACAAGGGGGAAAAATCAGTTGAACAGAGTTCTGGTGCTACCTCTGGAAAGAGAAAGAAGTTTAGTGGACCCAGCAGGGGTCGAGGTGGAAGATTCAGTAGGGGCCGATTCTCCGGACAGAGACCCCCTAGGTCCGGTCGCAGCCACAGGTTCACATTCTGCCCGCCCCTGTGAGACTTGTGGCAAGATTCATGGGGGGGAATGCTATTGGGCCACTGGAGGCTTTAACTGTAGAGGCAAGGGTCATTTAGCAAGAGACTGCACTAGTGCTCCATCTTCAAGATATGGTCCAGCTCCTACTACTGCCGAGGGATCTATTCAGAGTCCTGCTCCCAGAGGTTCACAGTCAGTTGGCAGAGGAAGAGGCAGAGGTAGAGGCACTGCTTCAGGCAGTCAGGGCACAGTTGGTCAATCAGCACAAGGAAGTGCTTCAACAAGAATCTACGCAATGAAGCAGCAAGAAGAAGCTAAGACTTCTGATGTGGTAGCTGGTACATTCTCTATCTCTGATCAAGATGTGTTTGTGTTGTTTGATCCGGGTTCAACCCATTCATATGTTAGTGCTAGCATAGTTAGTTCACTTGCTGTTCCATGTGTGCAAATGGATTTTGAAGTGCTAGTAACTAGTCCTTTAGGACAAGAGGTCCGGGTCAACAGAATTTATAGAGACTGTCCTTTGGTGATCCAAGGACATGTTTTCCTGTCAGACTTGATTGAAATGCCCTTCAGAGAGTATGATATTATCTTGGGCATAGATTGGTTAGCCAGGCATCACGCCATGATTGACTGTAGACTGAAGACAGTCACTTTTGGTCTCCCTCTGTACGGTAACGTGGTAATACACGGGGAGAGGCATTTACTGCCATCAAACATCATTTCAGCTGTACTAGCCAGAAAAATGATTAGAAAAGGGTGTGAGGCATACTTGGCACATGTGATAGAAACCCAAGTGGGGAGTCCAGCACTGAGGGACATCCCTACTGTATGTGATTTTCTGATGTATTTCCTGATGAATTACTAGGATTACCTCTAGAAAGAGAGGTGCAGTTTGAGATTGATGTTATGCCGGGTGTGGAACCAATCTCCATAACACCATACAGAATGGCACCTGCAGAATTGGAGGAGTTGAAAGTGCAATTGCAAGAATTGCTTGATAAGGGCTTTATCCGCCCTAGTGTGTCACCTTGGGGAGCGCCAGTATTGTTTGTTAAGAAGAAGGATGGCACTCTCCGGTTATGCATTGACTATCGGCAGTTGAATAAGGTGACAATAAAGAACAGATATCCATTGCCTCGTATTAATGACTTGTTTGATCAGTTGAGGGGTGCAGCTGTGTTCTCCAAAATTGACCTGAGATCAGGTTATTATCAGCTGAAAGTACAAGAGCAGAGTATTCCTAAAACTGCCTTCAGAACCCGCTATGGCCATTATGAATTCCTAGTCATGCCATTCGGGTTAACTAATGCTTCGGCTGCTTTTATGGATCTGATGAACACTATTTTCAGACCATACCTCGACCAGTTTGTTGTGGCTGATGCCTTAAGTCGCAAGACTATGGCAAGTCTACGGGTTACTCCTTTGTCTTTGGTACATGAGTTGAGATCATTGCATGCCAGCTTAGAGATTAATGATGATGGGCAGACAGCAGTTGCATGGCATGTACAGCCAGTGTTGATTGATCAGATCAGAATGGCTGCTCAGAATGATCAGAAATATTAGAAGTTGATGGAAGAAGTCCGACAGGGCAAGAAACTAGAATTCTTAATCAGAGATGATGGTCTACTGCTACACCAGGGCAGAATATGTGTTCCCAATGATGTGGAATTGAGGAAGATCATTTTGAAGGAAGCACATGAATCTCCTTTTGCCATGCACCCTGGTGGCACAAAAATGTATAGAGGGCTAAAGGAGCATTACTGGTGGATGGATATGAAAAGAGATGTGGCAGAGTTTGTATCCAAATGCCTAACTTGTTAGCAAGTGAAGGCAGAGCATCAAGTACCTACTGGGTTGTTACATCCACTACCAGTACCAGAATGGAAATGGGAGAGAATAACAATGGATTTTGTGATGGGACTTCCGAGGACACAAAAGAGTCATGATGCAGTTTGGGTCATTGTTGACAGACTGACTAAATCTGCTCATTTTCTGCCAGTCCGGATGGATTATAGTTTGGAAAGATTGGCCAAGTTATACATTGATGAGATTGTAAGACTGCATGGAGTGCCAGTATCCATCGTGTCAGACAGAGATCCTAGGTTCACCTCTAGATTCTGGGGTAGTCTTCAGAGAGCCCTAGGAACTAGATTGAACTTCAGTATGGCATTCCACCCATAGACAGATGGCCAGTCTGAGAGGGTAATTCAGATCTTGGAGGACATGCTACGGGCTTGTGTGATTGAGTTTGAGGGCAGTTGGGATACACACTTGCCTTTGATTGAGTTTGCTTACAACAACAGCTACCAATCAAGCATTGGGATGCCTCCATATGAAGCTTTGTATGGCAGAAAATGTAGAACCCCGTTGTGTTGGGATGACGTGGGTGAAAGAAAGATGATTGGACCCAAAATTGTTCAGCAAACTGAGGAGAAGATTAGGGTGATCCGAGATTGACTTAAGACTGCATCGGACCGTCAGAAGTCCTATATTGATTTGAAAAGAAGGGATATTGAGTATGCAGTAGGTGAGAAAGTTTTCCTCAAGGTTTCTCCTTGGAAAAGAATTATGAGATTTTGCAGAAAGGGAAAACTGAGTCCTCGCTTCATTGGGCCATATGAGGTTCTGGAAAGAGTGGGTCCTTTGGCATATCGTTTGGCACTACCTCCAGAGTTAGAGAAGATACATAATGTCTTCCATGTGTCTATGTTGAGGAGGTATCGATCAGACCCATCTCATGTACTACCAGTAGAGGAAATTGAAGTAAATCCAGACCTCACATATGAAGAAGAACCCATAGAGATTTTGGCTTATGAGGTGAAGCAGCTACGGAACAAGCAGATACCGTTGGTAAAAGTGCTGTGGAACCATCATTCGGGCCAGGAGGCTACTTGGGAACGAGAGGAGGACATGAGGAGACAGCACCCACAGCTGTTCAGAAATTGATACCAGGTAAAATTCCGAGACGAAATTTATTTAAGGGGGGGGGGGGGAGAATTGTAACACCCCGTTGCATAGCCTAGTATATTTCACTGCTCCGGTGACCGGTGTCGGTCCGGACAATTAAGGGGATTAAAACCAGACTTAAGACAATTAGATAAACCATAAACACAAATTATTAGTAATGTTCAAGTAGTTAAGTACAAATAAGAAAAATAGAACATAAGAGATTAAATGAGCCGAGAGTTACAGAGATGGGTGACCTTCTCGGGAACGACTGCGAAGTCATTTTAAACTCAAATTTCGAACCGTAAAAAGTGACGCTGCGGTCCTTAGGACCCTTATGAACACAGTGGAAAAGAGAAAATCATGAAAAAGAACTGTTAAGCCAGTCAAATAATTAGGTCAGAGAGCCGGAAGAAGTATGGAATTATTTCCAAACCGGGATGAACCGGCGAGGGGCAATTTGGTCAATTGACCCCGAGAGCTGACTCCTGACCTAACTGTCAAATAAAATCGGAGAAAAGAAAATTTCGGAATCGAGAATTAAATTAAAGAACTAATAGAAAAATAGAAAAAAAAAAGAGAAAAATGAAAAAGTAAAAAGGGTGATGACATCATGTATGACATCATGCATGATGCCATAAAAGGTATAATTAATAAATTAATTAATTAGGTTTTTTGTGGTCTTCCATAACTAAAATAAATAAAGAAAAGAAAAGAGAAAAAAAAACAAAAATCACTTATTCTTCTCCCTTGGTTGCCGCCCCATCTTCCTCCATAAACTCCCATGAAAATCCTTCATCTAAGCTTAAATTCCTTCACCCAATTTACATAACTCCCCTAAAAACCTCACTAGACCTTGCAATCTCAACTTAGGAACAAGAAAGAAAGAAGAAAGAAAGAGGACAATTGAAGATTGGTGTTTAAGTTGAGGTTAGTTTGTTAATTTGTCATTTTTCCATTTTAAATGCATATGTGATGGTTGAAATGAGCTTTAGAATTAATGAAATGAAATGAAAATATGGGGGAGGGACCATTATTGAATTTTCAGCCAGCTTGAAGGGGGCCATGATGTGCATGAATTTAATGGGTTTGAATGAGTTATGGACCTCCTTTAGTTGAAGGATTATAGTAGGGAACTTTGAAATTACTAATGGTAATTAAGTAGTGAGATTAGGGTTTGGAGACCTAAGGTTTTGAGGCAAATTTTGGAGAAATGCATAAATGATGACTTTGACCTATTGTGAAGAGAAAAATGGTCAATAATGACCAAAGGAGATGTGTGGGAATTTTTAGAATGGAAGTCAAATTCGTAGGGTAAATGGTCATGCTGCTGGCAGCATGACCAAGCCAACTTTGAAGGACCAAAACAGAAATTTTACAAGTCCAAATGATATGCCACCAATTGGAAATGAAAATAGACATAAAATGACACAATTTTCATTAAGGAACCATGCCCAAAAACTGACCAAAACCAAGTGAACCAATTGACCAAAGTTGGTTAAGAGCAGTCTGCCACTGCACAAACTGACCAAATGAACAGTTCATTTGGTCATAACTCGAGCTAGGAAGGTCAAAATGACCTAAAATTTTACCAGTAATTAGATAAGATATAAATCTAAAACTTTCATGAAGAACACCAACCCAAATTATGCCATTAACCTAATCAAATTATTGAGCAAAGTTAGATTACCAAACCTGCAACTCTGCAGAATTTTCATTGAGCAGCAATGTTTGGATGGCTATAATTCCCTCTAGAAAACTCCGATTTAGGTGAATCTTGAACCGATGGAAACCTAAGACATAGTAGAACATTTCGTATGAAGGAAATTAGACCTAATTACGGACTTAACTTGATCAAATTATTGAACGAAGTTGGATCAAAAATCTGCCAGAACCAAAATTGCAGCATGAACAATGAACGTGAACAGTAACTGTATTTTGGCTATAACTTGAGCTACAAAACTCCAATTGGGGTGATTCAAAAAGGAGAATAAACTTAAGACAATGGGGAACATTTTCTATGAAGAAAGTTTTGCCAAATTCCAAGAATAAAGTGACCAATGGAACAGTGCAACTTAGGACTCCAAAACTGAAATTTACCAAATTTGCCTAAAAGACTTAGGATTTGAGTAAACAACCAAAACCAACAAGTTTAGTGACCAAAATGTGGTATGTGAGTGAAGTTGGAGTTCCCATACCTATTAAGCCTTAGAAAGTCAACTATTTGACTTGAATAGTATAGTGAATAGTAACCCAAAACACAAAAATTTCGAGAACGTCGAATTTAACACGTTAGAACTAGGTAAATGTGAAGTTAAATTATTTTGGGATTTATGTTAAGTTCTAGTACTGAAACATTGTAAAATTGTGTGTTTCAGTTGAAAAGAATACCGGGAAAAAGCCCGAGGAACCGAGTCAAGGCCAAAAGGCGACTCGCTTGAGGTTTGTGCACAACATATACTTTTATAATCATCTTTTGCATATCGTTTTGAATAATATGAAATATCGGATTATGGCATTCTTATGATGTTTGATCTTAATTGTTGAAAGTTATTATGTATATTTGAAAAGACAATGTTTAGCAAATTGTTAAGATAAGTTTTGAAACCACAGTGTCATGACCACATATTTGAACACCTCACTAGCACGACTAGTGGGGGTAATTAGTTTTGAATTTTGATTCCTTCTCTGGAGAAGTGTTGAGGTGTGCCAGTAGAAGAGGATGTGAATGGATATCCATATATTTGAGCTAGTTAGCCTTGTGATATGATTTCTCTTTAGCCTCTGGCTATTGAGATTCTATTTGTTTCGAATGGCATGATCTAACTGTGGGTTTTATGAAATGTATTTTGATACTTCAAAATGAACTTGGTTTGTATTAAAATTTCATAATTCACGTTTTGTGTTTAATGCTTATGTTTAGTCAAATTTTTGAATAAATGTGATTATATTCTGCATAAAGATTATTTTAGTATGTTGTGCACCACTGAGTCCTAGTACTCAGCGATGGCTTCTATTACTGTCGCAGATACAAAGACTAGAGGAGCAGCAGACTGAGCTGCTGAGGTGTGAAGAGCTATCAGCCTAAAGTCATCGGGTATAATTTATACCCTAATTGTAAATATTTCTTTTCATGTATGTATTGCATATAAATGTATGGACGTGCAATTGGGTCTTGAGCAGCTTGTACAAAAATTTGTATGAAGTTTGTAATAAAGTTTAGTTTGTGTTTCTTTTGATATAAATTTGTAAGGGTGTGTATAAATTATTTTGTCTTTAATGAAATATGAGTGAAACTATTTTATTTAATTTAAATGAAATGTATTGCTAGTATGCTGAGGATTATTGAATTTTTAACTTGAGAAATTTATTGAAATGATTGTGAAATTGATTGAGTTCTGTTGTGAAATCGAAGTAGTGGTTGAGAAAAATTTTTAAAAGTGCTTTTTATAGGTATTTGAAGAACTGTTTTCTCAAAATACAGACAGAACTTTGTCAAAATTTTTATAAAATTTGCGGAAAAATAAAATAGGCCAAAATTTCCAACTAGCTTTCAACTTAATTAGATATTTTAAATACTTATTAGAAATGCTCACCACTTATCAAAAATAAGAAAATTGTTTTAAAATCTCTTGTAGGGTACTTAATGAGTTATCGGTAGGTGAAGTTCGGTAGTTCATTAGGTATTCTACCGGAACATGTTATGCCTTACAGAGGGGTAAGGTGTAACAAAAGACACCCTAATTTATACTAAAAATCTGGTAAAATTTCTCATATACCTAAGACCTACCCAACCTGCAAATTGGTTCAAACAAACACTTCTAATATCACATATCTTAATTCATATCTCATTAACATCATATGACCCCTCCAAACCAGCCAATAATCACAATATTGAAAAATTATGTTTTGGCCCCTAAAACTAAAATTCTGTAAAAATCACTCAAACAAGTTCTAAAAATTCTAAAATTTTGCTTTGCGATCCTTAATAAGATTATAAGACTATTGCAAAAAGATTTATAATTTTCTAATCATCTATGAATATTTCATGAATTTTTTGTCATACCCTACTCCTCTGTAAGGTATAACATGATCCCGTAGTATACCTAATGAATTACCAACTCCGTCTACTGATAACCCATTAAAAACACTACAAGGGATTTTAAAAACTTTTCTTACTTCTTTTACAGTGGTGAGCACGATTTACAGGTGTTAAAAACCTTTTTGAAATGAAGCGATAGAACTAACACATTTGAATTATTTGGAATTTCTGTAAAAATTTTGGCAGAGTGCCATCTGTATTTTGGATAGAACAGTTCTTCAGAAAACCTGTAAAAAGCACTTCAATATATTTCCAAATCTCAACTCCAACATATTTCTCAACACAACATTTTTCTTAACTCAAATCCACAGTGATTTTCCAAAGACTAAGATACAAGAATTATAATACAATTTTTACAAGCCAAAATAACTCATAATTATTTTACAACTTCAATGTACAATTTGAATTTAGAACTGCTCAAAACCAAGAACACTATGTATATATAGTGGTCATATATTATAGTACAAAATGCAAAATGTGGTATACTCATTATACCCAATAATCTCTCGCTGGATGTGCTAGCAGCCTAGTCTGCTGCCCTGTCCGTCTGTCTACCTGCGACAGCAATGAAAAGCTATCGCTGAGACAATGTCTCAGTGGTGCACAACATTAACCAAATACAACTTTAAATCACAGTTCATAAATCATATAAATGATAGATACGTAAAACCATAGTTAAATTCAAGACAATGAATGTCATAAGGAATTTAACACAATATCACAATAAATCTCAGTAATCAAAACGTAGTTAAATTCAAAAGACAGTGAATGTCAATAAGAATTTAAACTCCATTTCACAAATTATCAAAGCTCATTATAACACAATTTGGTCAAATAATTTATGAACACATTGTTGCCAATCCATACACAACTTAAGCCATGACACAAAATTTCCGATCAATGCCGCGTTGTACACCACGACAAAGTAATCACAACC